>NC_045703.1:75349695-75446860 GCF_009834535.1 Camelus ferus
CACAAAGGGAACGGTTTGCAGGTGAAACTCTTACTCTGGTTTCTCAGTATTTTTCCTAGTGCCAGGTTGAAGTTCCAGCAGATTTCACTGTAAAACCGAGTTGGATCTAATACATTCCCGTATATATTATGGAGAGTAATTTGCTACTGAAAGAATCTTTATGTTCCCAACAAGCTAGTTTAAGGACGGCTTTCACACACACTAATCTCTCAGAACTGAGCATCTGGAGAGACTTTCGATCATCTAGCAAAAAGGGAACGGGTTGCAGCAGAAACTTTTACTATGGTTTCTCAGTTTGTTTCCTAGTGCCGGTTTAAAATTCCTGCAGTGTTCACTGTAAAAGCGATTTGGATCTAATATATCCCCATATATATAATTATTGAGTGTACTTTGCAAGTTAAAAGAAACTTTGTTTACCAACAAGCTAGGTGAAGGACGGCTTTCCCACACTGTTACCCTCAGAATTGATCATATGGAGAAACGTTCGTTCTTCTAGCACAAAGGGAACGGGTTTCAGGAGAAACTTTGTCTCTGGTTTCTAAGTCTGTTTCCTAGTGCCGGTTTGAATTTTCTGCAGTTTTCACTGTAAAACTGAGTTGGAGCTAATATATCCCATATATATGTATGGAGTGTAGTTTGCAACTGCAAAGGAACTATTTGTTCCCAATAAGCTAGGTGAAGGGCAGCTTTCACACACACTTATATCTCAGAAATTAGCATGTGAAGAGACGTTCGTTCATCTATCACAAAGGGAACGGTTTGCAGGGGAAACTTTTACTCTTGTTTCTCAGCCTGTTTCCTGTTGCCGGCTTGAAGTTCCTGCAGTTATCATTTTAAAACAGAGTTGGAGTTAGTACGTACCCATATGTATGTATGGAGTGTAGTTTGCAACTGAAAAGTAATTTTGTGTTCCCAACAAGCTAGGTGAAGGACGGCTTTCACACACACTTATATCTCAGAACTGAGCACGTGAAGAGACATTCGTTCATCTAGCACAAATGGAAAAGTTTGCAGGAGCAACTTTTACTCTAGTTTCTCAGTCCTTTTTCTAGTACCGATTTGTAGTTCCTGCAGTTTTCACTGTAAAATGTGTTGGAGCTAGTACGTCCCCAAATATATATATGGAGTTTAGTTTGAAACTGAAAACAAAATTTGTTTTACCAACAAACTAGGTGAAGGACGGCTTTCAAACACAATTATCTCTCAGAAATGGGCACGTAGAGGGACGTTCGTTGATCTAGCAAAAATGGAACAAGTTGCAGGGGAAACTGTTACTCTGGTTTCACAGACTGTTTCCACGGGCCGGTTTGAAGTTCCTGCAATTTTCACTGTAAAACCTATTTGGAGCTAGTACCTCCACATATATATGTATGGAGTGTAGTTTGCAACTGAAAAGAAACTTTGCGTTCCCAACAAGCTAGGTGAAGGACGGCTTTCAACTTACACTTATCTCTCAGAACTGAGCATGTGGAGAGACGTTTGTTCATCTAGCACAAAGGGAAAGGTTTGCAAGTGAAACACTTACTCTGGTTTTCTCAGTCTTTTTCCTAGTGCCATGTTGAACTTCCTGCATTATCACTGTAAAACCGAGTTGGAGCTAGTACCCTCCCCATATATATGTATGGATAGTATTTTGCATCTGAAAAGAATCTATGTGTTCCCAACAGATAGGTGAAGTATGGCTTTAACACACATATCTCTCTGAACTGAGCATATGGAGACGTTCGTTCATCTAGCACAAAAGGAACGGGTTACAGGAGAATATCTTACTCTGGTTTCTCAGTGTCTTTCCTAGTGCCGGTATGAATTTCCTGCATTTTTCACTGTAAAAGCGAGTTGGATCTAATACAACCCCATATATATCTAAGGAGTGTAGTTTGCAACTGAAAGAAACTTTATGTTCCCAACAAGTTAGTTGAAGGACGGCTTTCACACACACTTATCTCTCAGAACTGAGCATTTGGAGAGACATTCGTTCATCTAGCACAAAGGGAATGGGTTGCAGGAAAACTTTTACTCTAAAGTCTCAGTCTGTTACCTTGTGCTGGTGTGAAGTTTCTGCAGTTTTCAATATAAACAGAGTTGGATCTAATACATCCCCATATATATGTATGGAATATAGTTTGAAATTGAGAAGAAACTTTATGTTCCCAACAAGCTAGGTGAAGGACGGCTTTAACACAAAATTATCTCTCGGAACTGAGCATGTGGATAGACTTTCCTTCATCTAGTACAAATTGAACGGGTTGCAGGAGAAACTTTTACTCTTGTTTCTCAGTGTGTTTCCTAGCGCCGGTTTGAAATTCCTGCAGTTTTCACTTTAAATCCGAGTTGGATTTATTACCAACGCATATAAATATATGGAGTATAGTTTGCAAGTGAAAAGAAATTTTGTGTTCCCAACAAGCTAGGTGAAGGACGACTTTCACACACACATATCTCTCAGAAGTGAGCATGTGGAGAGACGTTCGTTCATCTAGCAAAAAGGGAAAAGTTTGCAGGAGAAACTTTTACTCTGGTTTCTCAGTCTGATACCTAGTACTGATTTGAAGTTCCTGCAGTTTTCACTGTAAATCAGTGTTAGTGCTAGTACCTCCCCATATATATGTAAGGAATGTAGTTAGCAACTGAAAAGAAACTTTATGTTCCCAACAGCCTAGGTGATGGACGGCTTTCACACATACTTAACTCTCAGAACTGAGCATGTGGAGAGACGATCGTTCATCTAGCACAAACGGAAAGGATTGCAGGAGAAACTATTACACTGTATTCTCAGTATGTTTCCTAGTGCTGGCTTGAAGTTCCAGCAGTTTTCAATGTAAAATCGAGTTGGAGCTAATATATACCCAAATATATATATGGAGTGTAGTTTGCAACTGAAAAGAAAATTATTTTATCCACAAGTAAGGTGAAGGAGGCTTTCACACACTCTTACTCTCAGAAATGGGCATATGGAGAGACGTTTGTTCTTCTAGCACAAAGGGAACTGGTCGCAGGAGAAACACTTATTATGGTTTCTCAGTCTGTTTCCTAGTGCCGGTTTGAAGTTCCTGCAGTTTTCTCTGTAAAACCGATTTGGAGATAGTACCTCCCCATATGTATGTAAGGATTGTAGCTTACAAAGGAAAAGTAACTTTTTGTTCCCAACAAGCTAGGTGAAGAACGTCTTTCACACACACTTATGTCTCAGAACTTAGCACTTGGAGAGACGTTCGTTCATTTAGAACAAAGGGAACGGGTTGCAGGAGAAACTTTTACTCTGGTATCTCAGTCTGTTTCCTAGTGGCAAATTGTATTTCCTGCAGTTTCACTGTAAAACATTGTTGGAGCTAGTACCTCCCAATATATAGGTATGGAGTGGAGTTTGCAACTGAATGAAAATTTGTGTTCCCAACAAGCTAGGTGAAGGACGGCTTTAACACTCACTTATCTCTCAAAACTTAGCATGTGGAGAGACATTCGTTCATCTAGCACAAATGGAACCGTTTGCAGGAGAAATTCTTACTCTGGTTTCTCAGTCTGTTTCCTAGTTTCGCTTTGAAGTTCCTGCAGTTTTCTCTGTAAAACCGAGTTGAAGCTTGTACCTCCCCATATATATGTATGAAGTGTACTTTGCAACTGAAAAGAAACTTTGTGTTCCCAACAAGACTGGTGAAACACTGCTTTCACACACACTTATCTCTCAGAAATGAGCATGGGGATAGATGTCCCTTCATTTAGCCGAAAGGGAGCATGTTGCAGGAGAAACATTTACTCTGGTTTCTCAGTTTGTTTCCTAGTGCCGATTTGTAGTTCCTGCAGTTTGTATTGTAAAACAGAGTTGGAGCTAGTACCTCCGCATATATAGGTATGGATTGTAGTTTGCAACTGAAAAGAAACTTTGTGTTCCCAACAAGCTAGGTGAAGGACGGCTTTCACATACAATTTTTTGTCAGAACTGAGCATGTTGAGAGACGTTCGTTCATCTAGCACAAAGGGAACGGTTTGCAGGTGAAACACTTTCTCTGGATTCTCAGTCTTTTTTCTAGTGCCATGTTGAACTTCCAGCAGTTTTCACTGTAAAACCGAGTTGGAGCTAGTACCTCCCCATATATATGTATGGATTGTAGTTTGCATCTTAAAAGAATCTATGTGTTCCCAACAAGCTAGTTGAAGGATGGCTTTAAGACATCTATCTCTCTGAAGTGAGCATGTGGAGACGTTCGTTCATCTAGCACAAAAGTAACGGGTTGCAGGATAATATCTTACTCTGGTTTCTCAGTGTGTTTCCTAGTGCCGGTATGAATTTCCTGCATTTTTCACTGTAAAAGCGAGTTGGATCTAATACATGCCATATATATTTATGGAATGTAGTTTGCAAATGAGAAGAAACTTTATGTTCCCAAAAGCTAGGTGAAGGATGGCTTTCACACAAAATTATCTCTCAGAACTGAGCATGTGGAGAGACTTTCGTTCATCTAGTACAAATTGAACTGGTTGCAGGTGAAAGTTTTACTCTGGTTTCTCAGTCTGTTTCCTAGTGCCAGTTTGAAGTTCCTGCAGTTTTCACTTTAAAACAGAGTTAGAGTTATTACCAACGCATATAAATTTATGGAGTGTTGTTTGCAAGTGAAAAGAAATTTTGTGTTCCCAAAAATCTAGGTGAAGGACGGCTTTCACACAAACTTATCTCTCAGAATTGAGCATGTGGAGAGACGTTCGTTCATCTAGCACAAAGGAAACGGTTTGCAGGTGAAAGTCTTACTCTTGTTTCACAGTAATTTTCCTAGGGCCAGGTTGAATTTCCAGCAGTTTTCACTGTAAAACCGAGTTGGTGCTAGTACCTCCTCATATATATTTATGAATTGTTGATGACAACTGAAAAGAAACTTTATGTTCCCAACAAGTTAGTTGAAGGACGGCTTTCACACACACTTAACTCTCAGAACTGAGCATGTGGAGAGACGTTCGTTCATCTAGCACAAAGGGAACAGTTTGCAGGTGAAACTCTTACACTGTATACTCAGTCGGTTTCCTAGTGCCGGTTTGATGTTCTTGCAGTTTTCAATATAAAACCGAGTTGGAGCTAATACATCCCCAAATATATACGGAGTGTAGTTTGGAACTGAAAAGAAAATTTGTTTTACCAACAAGCTATCTGAAGGATGACATTCACACACTCTTACTCTCATAACTGAGCATATGGAGAGACGTTCGTTCTTCTAGCACAAAGGGAACGGTTTGCAGGTGAATCACTTACTGTGGTTACTCATTCTGTTTCCTAGTGTCACTTTGAATTTCCTGCAGTTTTCTCTGTAAAAGAGATTTGGAGCTAGTACCTCCCCATATATATGTATGGAGTGTGGTTTGCATCTGAAAAGAAACTTTGTGTTCCCAACAAACTAGGTGAAGTTTGGCTTTCACACACAATTATCTCTAAGAACTGAGCATGTGGAGAGACTTTCGTTCATCTAGCACAAAAGAAACGGATTTCAGGAGAAACTATTACACTGGATTCTCAGTCTGTTTCCTAGTGCCGGTTTGAAATTCCTGCAGTTTTCAATGTAAAATCGAGTTGGCGCTAATACATCCCCAAATATATATATGGAGTGTAGATTGCAACTGAAAAGAAAATTTGTTTTCCCAACAAGCTAGGTGAAGGATGGCTTTCACAAACTCTTATTCTCAGAACTGAGCATATTGAGAGAGTTCGTTCTTCTAGCACAAATGGAACGGGTTGCAGTTGAAACACTTACTGTGGTTTCTCATTCTGTTTCCTAGTGTTGCTTTGAATTTCCCGCAGTTTTCTCTGTAAAAGAGATTTGGGTTTAGTACCACCCCATATATATGTATGGAGTGTTGTTTGCATCTGAAAAGAAACTTTGTGTTCCCAACAAGCTAGGTGAAGGACGGCTTTCACACACACTTATCTCTCAGAAATGAGCCTGTGGAGAGAAGTTCGTTCATCTAGCACAAAGGGAACGGGTCACAGGTGAAACACATATTATGGTTTCTCAGTCTGTTTCCTAGTGCCGGTTTGAAGTTCCTGCAGTTTTCTCTGTAAAACCGAGTTGGAGATAGTACCTCCCCATATATATGTAAGGATTGTAGCTTACAAAGAAAAGTAACATTTTGTTCCCAACAAGCTATGTGAAGAACGGCTTTCACACACACTTATGTCTCAGAACTGAGCACTTGGAGAGATGTTCGCTCATTTAGATCAAAGGGAACGGTTTGCAGGAGAAACTTTTACTCTGGTTTCTCAGTCTGTTTCCTAGTGCCGGTTTGAAGTTCCTGCAGTTTTCACTGTAAAACCGAGTTGGAGCTAATAAATACCTATATATGTATGGAGTGTAGTTTGCAACTGAAAAGAAACTTTGTGTTCCCAACAAGCTAGGTGAAGGATGGCTTTCATACACACTTTTCTCTCAGAACTTAACATGTGGAGAGACATTCGTTCATCTAGCACAAATGGAACGGTTTGCAGGAGAAATTCTTACTCTGGTTTCTCAGTCTGTTTCCTAGTGTCGATTTGAAGTTCATGCAGTTTTCTCTATAAAACCGAGTTGAAGCTTCTACCTCCCCATATGTATGTATGGTGTGTACTTTGCAACTGAAAAGAAATTTTGTGTTTCCAACAAGATTGGTGAAGCACGGCTTTCACACACACTTATCTCTCAGAAATGAGCACGGGGTTAGATGTCCCTTCATCTAGCCGAAAGGGAACATTTTGCAGGAGAAACATTTACTCTGGTTTCTCAGTTTGTTTCCTAGTGCCGATTTGTAGTTCCTGCAGTTTGCATTGTAAAACATATTTGGAGCTAGTACCTCCGCATATATAGGTATGGAGTGTAGTTGGCAACTGAAAAGAAATTTTGTGTTCCCAACAAGATTGGTGAAGCACGGCTTTCACACACACTTATCTCTCAGAACTGTGCATCTGGAGAGATGATCATTTATCTAGCAAAAAGGGAACGGGTTGCAGGAGAAACTTTTACTCTGGTGTATCAGTCTGTTACATAGTTCCGTTTTGATGTTCCTGCAATTTTCACTGTAAAAGCGATTTGGATTTAATTCATCCCAATATATAAGTATGTAGTGTAGTTTGCAACTGAAAATCAACTTTATGTTCCCAACAATCAATGTGAAGGACGGCTTTCACACACACTTATCTCTCAGAACTCAGCATGTGGAGAGACGTTCGTTCACCTAGCACAAAGGGAACGGGTTGCAGGTGAAATTATTACTCTGGTTTCTCAGTCTGTTTCCTAGTGCCGGTTTGAGGTTCCAGCAGTTTTCACTGTAAAACCGAGTTGCAGCTAATTCATCCCCATATATATATATGGGGTGTTGTTTGAAACTTAAAAGAAACTTTCTTTTACCAACAAGGTAGGTGAAGAATGGTTTCCCACAGTCTTACCCTCAGAACTGATCATATGGAGAGATGTTCGTTCTTCTAACACAAAGGAAACGGGTTCCAGGAGAAACTTTTACTGTGGTTTCTCAGTCTGTTTCCTAGTGCCGGTTTGAAGTTCCTGCAGTTTTCACTGTAAAACAGATTTGGAGCTAGTACCTCCCCATATATATGTATGGAATGTAGTTTGCAACTGAGAAGAAACTTTATGTTCCCAACAAGCTAGGTGAAGGACGGCTTTCACACAAAATTATCTCTCAGAACTGAGCATGTGGAGAGACTTTCGTTCATCTAGTACAAATTGAACGGGATGCAGGGGAAAGTCTTACTCTTGTTTCACAGTAATTTTCCTAATGCCAGGTTGAATTTCCAGCAGTTTTCACTGTAAAACCGATTTGGAGCTAGTACGTCCCCATATATATTTATGAAGTGTAGATGGCAACTGAAAAGAAACTTTATGTTCCCAGCAACTTGGGTGAAGTGCGGCTTTCACACACACTTAAATCTCAGAACTGAGCATTTGGAGAGACGTCCGTTCATCTAGCACAAAGGGAACGGGTCGCAGGTGAAACACTTATTTTGGGTTCTCAGTCTGTTTCCTAGTGCCGGTTTGAAGTTCCTCCAGTTTTCTCTGTAAAACTGAGTTGGAGATAGTACCTCCCCATATATATGTAAGGATTTTAGGTTACAAATTAAAAGTAATTTTTGTTCCCAACAAGCTAGGTGAAGAACGGTTTTCACACACATTTATGTCTCAGAACTGAGCACTTGGAGTGACATTCATTCATTTAGAAGAAAGGGAACGGGTTGCAGGAGAAACTTTTACTCTGTTATCTCAGTGTGTTTCCTAGTGTCGAATTGAATTTCCTGCAGTTTCACTGTAAAACATTGTTGGAGCTAGTACCTCCCAATATAAACGTATGGAGTGGAGTTTGCAACTGAATGAAACTTTGTGTTCCCAACAAACAAGGAGAAGGACGGCTTTCACACACACATAACTCTCAGAACTGAGCATGTGGAGAGACGTTCGGTCATCTAGCAAAAAGGGAACGGTTTGCAGGAGAAACTTTTATTCTGGTTTCTCAATCTGTTTCCTATTGCCGGTTTGAAGTTCCTGCAGTTTTCACTGTAAAATCGATTTGGAGCTAATACGTACCTTTATATAAATTTATGGAGTGTAGTTTGCAACTGAAAAGGAACTTTGTGTTCCCAACTAGCTAGGTGAAGTACGGTTTTCACACATAATTATCCCTCAGAACTTAGCATGTGGAGAGACATTCGTTCATCTAGCACAAATGGAACGGTTTGCAGGAGAAATTCTTACTCTGGTTTCTCAGTCTGTTTCCTAGTGTCGCTTTGAAGTTCCTGCAGTTTTCTCTGTAAAACCGAGTTGAAGCTTGTAACTCCCCATATATATGTATGGAGTGTACTTTGCAACTGAAAAGAAACTTTGTGTTCCCAGCAAGCTAGGTGAAGGAAGGCTTTCACATACTCTTATCTCTCAGAAATGAGCATGTGGATAGATGTCCCTTCATCTCGCTGAAAGGGAACAGGTTGCAGGAGAAACATTTACTCTGGTTTCTCAGTTTGTTTCCTAGTGCCGATTTGTATTTCCTGCAGTTTGTATTGTAAAACAGTTTTGGAGCTAGTACCTCCGCATATATAGGTATGGAGTGTAGTTTGCAACTGAAAAGAAACTTTGTGTTCCCAACAAGCTAGGTGATGGACGGCTTTCACATACACTTATCTCTTAGAACTGAGCATGTGGAGAGACGTTCGTTCATCTAGCACAAATGGAAAAGTTTGCAGGCGAAACAATTACTCTGGATTCTCAGGCTTTTTCCTAGTGCCAGGTTTAACTTCCTGCATTTTTCACTGTAAAACCGAGTTGGAGCTTGTACCTCCCCATATATATGTATGGATTGTAGTTTGCATCTGAAAAGAATCTATGTGTTCCCAACAAGCTATGTGAAGTATGGCTTTAACACACATATCTCTCTGAACTGAGCATGAGGATACGTTCGTTCATCTAGCACAAAAGGAACGGGTTGCAGGAGAATATCTTACTCTGGTTTCTCAGTCTGTTACCTAGTGCCGTTTTGAAGTTCCTGCAGTTTTCACTGTAAAAGCGATTTGGATTTAATACATCCCAATATATAAGTATGGAGTGTAGTTTGCAACTGAAAAGAAACTTTATGTTCCCAACAATCTATGTGAAGGACGGCTTTCACATACACTTATCTCTCAGAACTTAGCATGTGGAGGGACGTTCGTTCATCTAGCAGAAAGGGAACGGGTTGCAGGTGAAACTAATACTCTGGTTTCTCAATCTGTTTCCTAGTGCCGGTTTGAATTTCCTGCAGTTTTCACTGTAAAACCGAGTTGGAGCTAATTCATCCCCATGTATATATATATGGGGTGTAGTTTGCAACTTAAAAGAAACTTTGTTTTACCGACAAGCTAAGTGAAGGACGGCTTTCCCTCACTCTTATCCACAGAACTGATCATATGGAGAGACGTTCGTTCTTCTAGCACAAAGGGAAAGGTTTGCAGGATAATTTTTGTCTCTGGTTTCTCAGTCTGTTTCCTAGTGCCGGTTTGAATTATCTGCAGCTTTCACTGTAAAACTGAGTTGGAGCTAATATATCCCCATATATATGTATGGAGTGGAGTTTGCACCTGGAAAGAAACTTTGTTTTCCCAACAAGCTAGGTGAAGGACGGCTTTCACACACATTTATCTCTCAGAACTGAGCATGTGGAGAGACATTCGTTCATCTAGCACAAATGGAACGGTTTGCAGGAGAAATTCTAACTCTGGTTTCTCACTATGTTTCCTAGTGTCGCTTTGAAGTTCCTGCAGTTTTCTCTGTAAAACCGTGTTGAAGCTTTTACATCCCCATATATATGTATGGAGTGTACTTTGCAACTGAAAGGAAACTTTGTGTTCCCAACAAGATTGGTGAAGCACGGCTTTCACACACACTTATCTCTCAGAAAAGAGCACGGGGATAGATGTTCCATCATCTAGCCGAAAGTTATCAGATTGCAGGAGAAACATTTACTCTGGTTTCTCAGTTTGTTTCCTAGTGCCGTTTTGTAGTTCCTGCAGTTTGCATTGTAAAAGAGTGTTGCAGCTAGAACCTCCCCATATATATGTATGGATTGTATTTTGCATCTGAAAAGAATCTATGTGTTCCCAACAAGCTTGGTGGAGGATGGCTTTAACACTCATATCTCTGTGTACTGAGCATGTGGAGACGTTCGTTCATCTAGCACAAAGGGAATGGGTTGCAGGAGAATCTTTTACTCTGGTTTCTCAGTATGTTTCCTAGTGCTGGTGTGAAGTTCCTGCAGTTTTCAATGTAAAACAGAGTTGGATCTAATACTTCCCCATATATATGTATGGAATGTAGTTTGCAACTGAGAAGAAACTTTATGTTCCCAACAAGCTAGGTGAAGGACGGCTTTCACACAAAATTATCTCTCAGAACTGAGCATGTGGAGAGACTTTCGTTCATCTAGTAAAAATTGAACGGGTTGCAGGGGAAAGTCTTACTCTTGTTTCACAGTAATTTTCCTAGTGCCAGGTTGAATTTCCAGCAGTTTTCACTGTAAAACCGATTTGGAACTAGTACGTCCCCATATATATTTATGAGGTGTAGATGGCAACTGAAAAGAAACTTTATGTTCCCAGCAACTTAGGTGAAGTGCGGCTTTCACACACACTTATCTCTCAGAACTGAGCATTTGGAGAGACGTTCGTTCATCTAGCACAAAGGGAACGGGTCACAGGTGAAACAATTATTTTGTTTTCTCAGTCTGTTTCCTAGTGCCGGTTTGAAGTTCCTCCAGTTTTGTCTGTAAAACCGAGTTGGAGATAGTACCTCCCCATAAATATGTAAGGATTTTAGGTTACAAATTAAAAGTAATTTTTGTTCCCAACAAGCTAGGTGAAGAACGGTTTTCACACACACTTATGTCTCAGAACTGAGCACTTGGTGAGACGTTCGTTCATTTAGAAGAAAGGGAACGGGTTGCAGGAGAAACTTTTACTCTGTTATCTCAGTGTGTTTCCTATTGTCGAATTGTATTTCCTGCAGTTTCACTGTAAAACATTGTTGGAGCTAGTACCTCCCAATATAAAGTTATGGAGTGGAGTTTGCAACTGAATGAAACTTTGTGTTCCCAACAAACTAGGTGAATGACAGCTTTCACACACACTTATATCTCAGAACTGAGCACGTGGAGAGACATTCGTTCATCTAGAACCAAGGGAAAAGTTTGCAGGAGAAACTTATTCTCTGGTTTCTCAGTCTGTTTCCTAGTACCGATTTGTAGTTCCTGCAGTTTTCATTGTAAAATGTGTTGTAGCTAGTACGTCCCAATATATAGGTATGGAGTGTTGTTTGCAACTGAAAAGAAACTTTGTGTTCCCAACAAGCTAGGTGAAGAATGGCTTTCACACAGACTTATCTCTCAAAACTGAGCATGTGCAGAGACGTTCGTTCATCTAGCCCAAATGGAATAGTTTGCAGGAGAAACCCTTTCACCGTTTTCTCAGTCTGTTTCCTAGTGCCGGTTAGAATTTCCTGAAGTTTTCACTGTAAAACCGAGTTGGAGCTAATACATCCCCAAATATATATATGAGTTTAGTTTGAAACTGAAAAGAAAATTTGTTTTACCAACAAACTAGGTGAAGAACGGCTTTCAAACACACTTATCTCTCAGAACTGGGCACGTAGAGGGACGTTCGTTGATGTAGCAAAAATGGAACGGTTTGCATGGGAAACTCTTACTCTGGTTTCACAGAGTGTTTCCATGGGCCGGTTTGAAGTTTCTGCAGTTTTCACTTTAAAACCGAGTTGGAGCTAATACATACCTATATAAATGTTTGGAGTGTAGTTTGCAATTGAAAAGAAACTTTGTGTTCCCAACAAGCTAGGTGAAGGACGCCTTTGACACACACTTATCTCTCAGAACGTAGCATGTGGAGAGACATTCGTTCATCTAGCACAAATGGAACGGTTTGCAGGAGAAATTATAACTCTGGTTTCTCAGTCTGTTTCCTAGTGTCACTTTGAAGTTCCTGCAGTTTTCTCTGTAAAACCGAGTTGAAGCTTGTACCTCCCCATATATAGGTATGGAGTGTATTTTGCAACTGAAAAGAAACATTGTGTTCCCAACAAGATTGGTGAAGCACGGCTTTCACACACACTTATCTCTCAGAAATGAGCACGGGGATAGATGTTCCTTCATCTAGCCGAAAGATAACAGGTTGCAGGAGAAACATTTACTCTGGTTTCTCAGTTTGTTTTCTAGTGCCGATTTGTAGTTCCTGCAGTTTGCATTGTAAAACAGTGTTGGATCTAGTACCTCCGCATATATAGGTATGGAGTGTAGTTGGCAACTGAAAAGAAATTTTGTGTTCCCAACAAGATTGGTGAAGCACGGCTTTCACACACACTTATCTCTCAGAACTGAGCATCTGGAGAGATGATCATTCATCTAGCAAAAAGGGAACGGGTTGCAGGAGAAACTTTTACTCTGGTGTATCAGTCTGTTACATAGTTCCGTTTTGAAGTTCCTGCAGTTTTCACTGTAAAAGCGATTTGGATTTAATTCATCCCAATATATAAGTATGTAGTGTAGTTTGCAACTGAAATTCAACTTTATGTTCCCAACAATCAATGTGAAGAATGGCTTTCACACACACTTATCTCTCAGAACTCAGCATGTGGAGAGACGTTCGTTCACCTAGCACAAAGGGAACGGGTTGCAGGTGAAATTATTACTCTGGTTTCTCAGTCTGTTTCCTAGTGCCGGTTTGAAGTTCCAGCAGTTTTCACTGTAAAACCGAGTTGCAGCTAATTCATCCCCATATATATATATGGGGTGTTGTTTGAAACTTAAAAGAAACTTTCTTTTACCAAAAAGGTAGGTGAAGAATGGTTTCCCACAGTCTTACCCTCAGAACTGATCATATGGAGAGATGTTCGTTCTTCTAACACAAAGGAAACGGGTTCCAGGAGAAACTTTTACTGTGGTTTCTCAGTCTGTTTCCTAGTGCCGGTTTGAAGTTCCTGCAGTTTTCACTGTAAAACAGATTTGGAGCTAGTACCTCCCCATATATATGTATGGAATGTAGTTTGCAACTGAGAAGAAACTTTATGTTCCCAACAAGCTAGGTGAAGGACGGCTTTCACACAAAATTATCTCTCAGAACTGAGCATGTGGAGAGACTTTCGTTCATCTAGTACAAATTGAACGGGATGCAGGGGAAAGTCTTACTCTTGTTTCACAGTAATTTTCCTAATGCCAGGTTGAATTTCCAGCAGTTTTCACTGTAAAACCGATTTGGAGCTAGTACGTCCCCATATATATTTATGAAGTGTAGATGGCAACTGAAAAGAACTTTATGTTCCCAGCAACTTATGTGAAGTGCAGCTTTCACACACACTTAAATCTCAGAACTGAGAATTTGGAGAGACGTCCGTTCATCTAGCACAAAGGGAACGGGTCGCAGGTGAAACACTTATTTTGGGTTCTCAGTCTGTTTCCTAGTGCCGGTTTGAAGTTCCTCCAGTTTTCTCTGTAAAACTGAGTTGGAGATAGTACCTCCCCATATATATGTAAGGATTTTAGGTTACCAATTAAAAGTAATTTTTGTTCCCAACAAGCTAGGTGAAGAACGGTTTTCACACACATTTATGTCTCAGAACTGAGCACTTGGAGTGACATTCATTCATTTAGAAGAAAGGGAACGGGTTGCAAGAGAAACTTTACTCTGTTATCTCAGTGTGTTTCCTAGTGTCGAATTGAATTTCCTGCAGTTTCACTGTAAAACATTGTTGGAGCTAATACCTCCCAATATAAAGTTATGGAGTGGAGTTTGCAACTGAATGAAACTTTGTGTTCCCAACAAACAAGGAGAAGGACGGCTTTCACACACACTTAACTCTCAGAACTGAGCATGTGGAGAGACGTTCGGTCATCTAGCAAAAAGGGAATGGTTTGCAGGAGAAACTTTTATTCTGGTTTCTCAATCTGTTTCCTATTGCCGGTTTGAAGTTCCTGCAGTTTTCACTGTAAAATCGATTTGGAGCTAATACATAACTATATATATATTTATGGAGTGTAGTTTGCAACTGAAAAGGAACTTTGTGTTCCCAACAAGCTAGGTGAAGTACGGTTTTCACACATAATTATCCCTCAGAACTTAGCATGTGGAGAGACATTCGTTCATCTAGCACAAATGGAAAGGTTTGCAGGAGAAATTCTTACTCTGGTTTCTCAGTCTGTTTCCTAGTGTCGCTTTGAAGTTCCTGCAGTTTTCTCTGTAAAACCGAGTTGAAGCTTGTAACTCCCCATATATATGTATGGAGTGTACTTTGCAACTGAAAAAAACTTTGTGTTCCCAGCAAGCTAGGTGAAGGTAGGCTTTCACATACTCTTATCTCTCAGAAATGAGCATGTGGATAGATGTCCCTTCATCTCGCCGAAAGGGAACAGGTTGCAGGAGAAACATTTACTCTGGTTTCTCAGTTTGTTTCCTAGTGCCGATTTGTATTTCCTGCAGTTTGTATTGTAAAACAGTTTTGGAGCTAGTACCTCCGCATATATAGGTATGGAGTGTAGTTTGCAACTGAAAAGAAACTTTGTGTTCCCAACAAGCTAGGTGATGGACGGCTTTCACATACACTTATCTCTTAGAACTGAGCATGTGGAGAGACGTTCGTTCATCTAGCACAAATGGAAAAGTTTGCAGGCGAAACAATTACTCTGGATTCTCAGGCTTTTTCCTAGTGCCAGGTTTAACTTCCTGCATTTTTCACTGTAAAACCGAGTTGGAGCTTGTACCTCCCCATATATATGTATGGATTGTAGTTTGCATCTGAAAAGAATCTATGTGTTCCCAACAAGCTATGTGAAGTATGGCTTTAACACACATATCTCTCTGAACTGAGCATGAGGATACGTTCGTTCATCTAGCACAAAAGGAACGGGTTGCAGGAGAATATCTTACTCTGGTTTCTCAGTCTGTTACCTAGTGCCGTTTTGAAGTTCCTGCAGTTTTCACTGTAAAAGCGATTTGGATTTAATACATCCCAATATATAAGTATGGAGTGTAGTTTGCAACTGAAAAGAAACTTTATGTTCCCAACAATCTATGTGAAGGACGGCTTTCACATACACTTATCTCTCAGAACTGAGCATGTGGAGGGACGTTCGTTCATCTAGCAGAAAGGGAACGGGTTGCAGGTGAAACTGTTACTCTGGTTTCTCAATCTGTTTCCTAGTGCCGGTTTGAATTTCCTGCAGTTTTCACTGTAAAACCGAGTTGGAGCTAATTCATCCCCATATATATATATATGGGGTGTAGTTTGCAACTTAAAAGAAACTTTGTTTTACCGACAAGCTAAGTGAAGGACGGCTTTCCCTCACTCTTATCCACAGAACTGATCATATGGAGAGACGTTCGTTCTTCTAGCACAAAGGGAAAGGTTTGCAGGATAATCTTTGTCTCTGGTTTCTCAGTCTGTTTCCTAGTGCCGGTTTGAATTATCTGCAGCTTTCACTGTAAAACTGAGTTGGAGCTAATATATCCCCATATATATGTATGGAGTGGAGTTTGCACCTGGAAAGAAACTTTGTTTTCCCAACAAGCTAGGTGAAGGACGGCTTTCACACACATTTATCTCTCAGAACTGAGCATGTGGAGAGACATTCGTTCATCTAGCACAAATGGAAAGGTTTGCAGGAGAAATTCTTACTCTGGTTTCTCAGTCTGTTTCCTAGTGTCGCTTTGAAGTTCCTGCAGTTTTCTCTGTAAAACCGAGTTGAAGCTTGTAACTCCCCATATATATGTATGGAGTGTACTTTGCAACTGAAAAGAAACTTTGTGTTCCCAGCAAGCTAGGTGAAGGTAGGCTTTCACATACTCTTATCTCTCAGAAATGAGCATGTGGATAGATGTCCCTTCATCTCGCCGAAAGGGAACAGGTTGCAGGAGAAACATTTACTCTGGTTTCTCAGTTTGTTTCCTAGTGCCGATTTGTAGTTCCTGCAGTTTGTATTGTAAAACAGTTTTGGAGCTAGTACCTCCGCATATATAGGTATGGAGTGTAGTTTGCAACTGAAAAGAAACTTTGTGTTCCCAACAAGCTAGGTGATGGACGGCTTTCACATACACTTATCTCTTAGAACTGAGCATGTGGAGAGACGTTCGTTCATCTAGCACAAATGGAAAAGTTTGCAGGCGAAACAATTACTCTGGATTCTCAGGCTTTTTCCTAGTGCCAGGTTTAACTTCCTGCATTTTTCACTGTAAAACCGAGTTGGAGCTTGTACCTCCCCATATATATGTATGGATTGTAGTTTGCATCTGAAAAGAATCTATGTGTTCCCAACAAGCTATGTGAAGTATGGCTTTAACACACATATCTCTCTGAACTGAGCATGAGGATACGTTCGTTCATCTAGCACAAAAGGAACGGGTTGCAGGAGAATATCTTACTCTGGTTTCTCAGTCTGTTACCTAGTGCCGTTTTGAAGTTCCTGCAGTTTTCACTGTAAAAGCGATTTGGATTTAATACATCCCAATATATAAGTATGGAGTGTAGTTTGCAACTGAAAAGAAACTTTATGTTCCCAACAATCTATGTGAAGGACGGCTTTCACATACACTTATCTCTCAGAACTGAGCATGTGGAGGGACGTTCGTTCATCTAGCAGAAAGGGAACGGGTTGCAGGTGAAACTGTTACTCTGGTTTCTCAATCTGTTTCCTAGTGCCGGTTTGAATTTCCTGCAGTTTTCACTGTAAAACCGAGTTGGAGCTAATTCATCCCCATATATATATATATGGGGTGTAGTTTGCAACTTAAAAGAAACTTTGTTTTACCGACAAGCTAAGTGAAGGACGGCTTTCCCTCACTCTTATCCACAGAACTGATCATATGGAGAGACGTTCGTTCTTCTAGCACAAAGGGAAAGGTTTGCAGGATAATCTTTGTCTCTGGTTTCTCAGTCTGTTTCCTAGTGCCGGTTTGAATTATCTGCAGCTTTCACTGTAAAACTGAGTTGGAGCTAATATATCCCCATATATATGTATGGAGTGGAGTTTGCACCTGGAAAGAAACTTTGTTTCCCAACAAGCTAGGTGAAGGACGGCTTTCACACACATTTATCTCTCAGAACTGAGCATGTGGAGAGACATTCTTTCATCTAGCACAAATGGAACGGTTTGCAGGAGAAATTATAACTCTGGTTTCTCAGTCTGTTTCCTAGTGTCGCTTTGAAGTTCCTGCAGTTTTCTCTGTAAAACCGAGTTGAAGCTTGTAACTCCCCATATATATGTATGGAGTGTACTTTGCAACTGAAAAGAAACTTTGTGTTCCCAGCAAGCTAGGTGAAGGAAGGCTTTCACATACTCTTATCTCTCAGATATGAGCATGTGGATAGATGTCCCTTCATCTCGCCGAAAGGGAACAGGTTGCAGGAGAAACATTTACTCTGGTTTCTCAGTTTGTTTCCTAGTGCCGATTTGTAGTTCCTGCAGTTTGTATTGTAAAACAGTTTTGGAGCTAGTACCTCCGCATATATAGGTATGGAGTGTAGTTTGCAACTGAAAAGAAACTTTGTGTTCCCAACAAGCTAGGTGATGGACGGCTTTCACATACACTTATCTCTTAGAACTGAGCATGTGGAGAGACGTTCGTTCATCTAGCACAAATGGAAAAGTTTGCAGGCGAAACAATTACTCTGGATTCTCAGGCTTTTTCCTAGTGCCAGGTTTAACTTCCTGCATTTTTCACTGTAAAACCGAGTTGGAGCTTGTACCTCCCCATATATATGTATGGATTGTAGTTTGCATCTGAAAAGAATCTATGTGTTCCCAACAAGCTATGTGAAGTATGGCTTTAACACACATATCTCTCTGAACAGAGCATGAGGATACGTTCGTTCATCTAGCACAAAAGGAACGGGTTGCAAGAGAATATCTTACTCTGGTTTCTCAGTCTGTTACCTAGTGCCGTTTTGAAGTTCCTGCAGTTTTCACTGTAAAAGCGATTTGGATTTAATACATCCCAATATATAAGTATGGAGTGTAGTTGGCAACTGAAAAGAAACTTTATGTTCCCAACAATCTATGTGAAGGACGGCTTTCACACACACTTATCTCTCAGAACTTAGCATGTGGAGGGACGTTCGTTCATCTAGCAGAAAGGGAACGGGTTGCAGGTGAAACTATTACTCTGGTTTCTCAATCTGTTTCCTAGTTCCGGTTTGAATTTCCTGCAGTTTTCACTGTAAAACCGAGTTGGAGCTAATTCATCCCCATATATATATATATATATGGGGTGTAGTTTGCAACTTAAAAGAAACTTTGTTTTACCGACAAGCTAAGTGAAGGACGGCTTTCCCTCACTCTTATCCACAGAACTGATCATATGGAGAGACGTTCGTTCTTCTAGCACAAAGGGAAAGGTTTGCCGGATAATCTTTGTCTCTGGTTTCTCAGTCTGTTTCCTAGTGCCGGTTTGAATTATCTGCAGCTTTCACTGTAAAACTGAGTTGGAGCTAATATATCCCCATATATATTTATGGAGTGAAGGTTGCAACTGAAAAGAAACTTTGTGTTCCCAAAAGATAGGTGAAGGTCGGCTTTCACACACACTTATCTCTCAGAACTCAGCATGTGGAGAGACATTCGTTCATCTAGCACAAATGGAACGGTTTGCAGGAGAAATTCTAACTCTGGTTTCTCACTATGTTTCCTAGTGTCGCTTTGGAGTTCCTGCAGTTTTCTCTGTAAAACCGTGTTGAAGCTTTTACATCCCCATATATATGTATGGAGTGTACTTTGCAACTGAAAGGAAACTTTGTGTTCCCAACAAGATTGGTGAAGCACGGCTTTCACACACACTTATCTCTCAGAAAAGAGCACGGGGATAGATGTTCCATCATCTAGCCGAAAGTTAACAGGTTGCAGGAGAAACATTTACTCTGGTTTCTCAGTTTGTTTCCTAGTGCCGTTTTGTAGTTCCTGCAGTTTGCATTGTAAAAGAGATTTGCAGCTAGAACCTCCCCATATATATGTATGGATTGTAGTTTGCATCTGAAAAGAATCTATGTGTTCCCAACAAGCTTGGTGGAGGATGGCTTTAACACTCATATCTCTGTGAACTGAGCATGTGGAGACGTTCGTTCATCTAGCACAAAGGGAATGGGTTGCAGGAGAATCTTTTACTCTGGTTTCTCAGTATGTTTCCTAGTGCTGGTGTGAAGTTCCTGCAGTTTTCAATGTAAAACAGAGTTGGATCTAATACTTCCCCATATATATGTATGGAATGTTGTTTGCAACTGAGAAGAAACTTTATGTTCCCAACAAGCTAGGTGAAGGACGGCTTTCACACAAAATTATCTCTCAGAACTGAGCATGTGTAGAGACTTTCGTTCATCTAGTACAAATTGAACGGGTTGCAGGGGAAAGTCTTACTCTTGTTTCACAGTTATTTTCCTAGTGCCAGGTTGAATTTCCAGCAGTTTTCACTGTAAATCCGATTTGGAACTAGTACGTCCCCATATATATTTATGAGGTGTAGATGGCAACTGAAAAGAAACTTTATGTTCCCAGCAACTTAGGTGAAGGGCGGCTTTCACACACACTTATCTCTCAGAACTGAGCATTTGGAGAGACGTTCGTTCATCTAGCACAAAGGGAACGGGTCACAGGTGAAACAATTATTTTGTTTTCTCAGTCTGTTTCCTAGTGCCGGTTTGAAGTTCCTCCAGTTTTGTCTGTAAAACCGAGTTGGAGATAGTACCTCCCCATAAATATGTAAGGATTTTAGGTTACAAATTAAAAGTAATTTTTGTTCCCAACAAGCTAGGTGAAGAACGGTTTTCACACACACTTATGTCTCAGAACTGAGCACTTGGAGAGACGTTCGTTCATTTAGAAGAAAGGGAACGGGTTGCCGGAGAAACTTTTACTCTGTTATCTCAGTGTGTTTCCTATTGTCGAATTGTATTTCCTGCAGTTTCACTGTAAAACATTGTTGGAGCTAGTACCTCCCAATATAAAGTTATGGAGTGGAGTTTGCAACTGAATGAAACTTTGTGTTCCCAACAAACTAGGTGAATGACAGCTTTCACACACACTTATATCTCAGAACTGAGCACGTGGAGAGACATTCGTTCATCTAGAACCAAGGGAAAAGTTTGCAGGAGAAACTTATTCTCTGGTTTCTCAGTCTGTTTCCTAGTACCGATTTGTAGTTCCTGCAGTTTTCATTGTAAAATGTTTTGTAGCTAGTACGTCCCAATATATAGGTATGGAGTGTTGTTTGCAACTGAAAAGAAACTTTGTGTTCCCAACAAGCTAGGTGAAGAATGGCTTTCACACAGACTTATCTCTCAAAACTGAGCATGTGCAGAGACGTTCGTTCATCTAGCCCAAATGGAACGGTTTGCAGGAGAAACCCTTTCACCGTTTTCTCAGTCTGTTTCCTAGTGCCGGTTAGAATTTCCTGCAGTTTTCACGGCAAAACCGAGTTGGAGCTAATACATCCCCAAATATATATATGAGTTTAGTTTGAAACTGAAAAGAAAATTTGTTTTACCAACAAACTAGGTGAAGAACGGCTTTCAAACACACTTATCTCTCAGAACTGGGCACGTAGAGGGACGTTCGTTGATGTAGCAAAAATGGAACGGTTTGCATGGGAAACTCTTACTCTGGTTTAACAGAGTGTTTCCTTGGGCCGGTTTGATGTTTCTGCAGTTTTCACTTTAAAACCGAGTTGGAGCTAATACATACCTATATAAATGTTTGGAGTGTAGTTTGCAACTGAAAAGAAATTTTGTGTTCCCAACAAGCTAGGTGAAGGACGCCTTTGACACACACTTATCTCTCAGAACGTAGCATGTGGAGAGACATTCGTTCATCTAGCACAAATGGAACGGTTTGCAGGAGAAATTATAACTCTGGTTTCTCAGTCTGTTTCCTAGTGTCGCTTTGAAGTTCCTGCAGTTTTCTCTGTAAAACCGAGTTGAAGCTTGTACCTCCCCAAATATATGTATGGAGTGTAATTTGCAACTGAAAAGAAACTTTGTGTTCCCAACAAGATTGGTGAAGCACGGCTTTCACACACACTTATCTCTCAGAAATGAGCACGGGGATAGATGTCCCTTCATCTCGCCGAAAGGGAACAGGTTGCAGGAGAAACATTTACTCTGGTTTCTCAGTTTGTTTCCTAGTGCCGATTTGTAGTTCCTGCAGTTTGTATTGTAAAACAGTTTTGGATCTAGAACCTCCGCATATATAGGTATGGAGTGTAGTTTGCAACTGAAAAGAAACTTTGTGTTCCCAACAAGCTAGGTGATGGACGGCTTTCACATACACTTATCTCTTAGAACTGAGCATGTGGAGAGACGTTCGTTCATCTAGCACAAATGGAAAAGTTTGCAGGCAAAACAATTACTCTGGATTCTCAGGCTTTTTCCTAGTGCCAGGTTTAACTTCCTGCATTTTTCACTGTAAAACCGAGTTGGAGCTTGTACCTCCCCATATATATGTATGGATTGTAGTTTGCATCTGAAAAGAATCTATGTGTTCCCAACAAGCTATGTGAAGTATGGCTTTAACACACATATCTCTCTGAACAGAGCATGAGGATACGTTCGTTCATCTAGCACAAAAGGAACGGGTTGCAAGAGAATATCTTACTCTGGTTTCTCAGTCTGTTACCTAGTGCCGTTTTGAAGTTCCTGCAGTTTTCACTGTAAAAGCGATTTGGATTTAATACATCCCAATATATAAGTATGGAGTGTAGTTGGCAACTGAAAAGAAACTTTATGTTCCCAACAATCTATGTGAAGGACGGCTTTCACACACACTTATCTCTCAGAACTTAGCATGTGGAGGGACGTTCATTCATCTAGCAGAAAGGGAACGGGTTGCAGGTGAAACTATTACTCTGGTTTCTCAATCTGTTTCCTAGTGCCGGTTTGAATTTCCTGCAGTTTTCACTGTAAAACCGAGTTCTAGCTAATACATCCCCATATATATATATATGGGGTGTAGTTTGCAACTTAAAAGAAACTTTGTTTTACCGACAAGCTAAGTGAAGGACGGCTTTCCCTCACTCTTATCCACAGAACTGATCATATGGAGAGACGTTCGTTCTTCTAGCACAAAGGGAAAGGTTTGCTGGATAATCTTTGTCTCTGGTTTCTCAGTCTGTTTCCTAGTGCCGGTTTGAATTATCTGCAACTTTCACTGTAAAACTGAGTTGGAGCTAATATATCCCCATATATATGTATGGAGTGGAGTTTGCACCTGGAAAGAAACTTTGTTTTCCCAACAAGCTAGGTGAAGGACGGCTTTCACACACATTTATCTCTCAGAACTGAGCATGTGGAGAGACATTCGTTCATCTAGCACAAATGAAACGGTTTGCAGGAGAAATTCTTACTCTGGTTTCTCAGTCTGTTTCCTAGTGTCGCTTTGATGTTCCTGCAGTTTTCTCTGTAAAACCGAGTTGAAGCTTGTAACTCCCCATATATATGTATGGAGTGTACTTTGCAACTGAAAAGAAACTTTGTGTTCCCAGCAAGCTAGGTGAAGGAAGGCTTTCACATACTCTTATCTCTCAGAAATGAGCATGTGGATAGATGTCCCTTCATCTCGCCGAAAGGGAACAGGTTGCAGGAGAAACATTTACTCTGGTTTCTCAGTTTGTTTCCTAGTGCCGATTTGTAGTTCCTGCAGTTTGTATTGTAAAACAGTTTTGGAGCTAGTACCTCCGCATATATAGGTATGGAGTGTAGTTTGCAACTGAAAAGAAACTTTGTGTTCCCAACAAGCTAGGTGATGGACGGCTTTCACATACACTTATCTCTTAGAACTGAGCATGTGGAGAGAAGTTCGTTCATCTAGCACAAAGGGAACGGTTTGCAGATGAAACACTTACTCTGGTTTCTCAGTCTTTTTCCTAGTGACAGGTTGAACTTCCAGCAGTTTTCACTGTAAAACCGAGTTGGAGCTAATACCTCCCCATATATATGTATGGATTGTAGTTTGCATCTGAAAAGAATCTATGCGTTCCCAACAAGCTAGCTGAAGGATGGCTTTAACACACATATCTTTCTGAACTGAGCATGTGGAGACGTTCGTTCATCTAGCACAAAAGGAACGGGTTGCAGGAGAATATCTTACTCTGGTTTCTCAGTATTTTTCCTAGTGCCAGGTTGAAATTCCAGCAGTTTTCACTGTAAAATCAAGTTGGAGCTAGTACCTCCCCGTATATATGTATGGAGTGTAGTTTGCAACTGAAAAGAAACTTTGTGTTCCCAACAAGCAATTTGAAGGACGGCTTTCACACACACGAATCTCTCAGAACTGAGCATCTGGAGAGACGATCGTTCATCTAGTAAAAAGGGAACGGGTTGCAGGGGAAACTTTTACTCTAAAGTCTCAGTCTATTACCTAGTGCCGTTTTGAAGTTCCTGCAGTTTTCACTGTAAAAGCGATTTGGATTTAATACATCCCAATATTTAAGTATGGAGTGTAGTTTGCAACTGTAAAGAAACTTTATGTTCCCAACAATCTATGTGAAGGAGGCTTTCACACACACTTATCTCTCAGAACTTAGCATGTGGAGGGACGTTCGTTCATCTAGCAGAAAGGGAACGGGTTGCAGGTGAAACTATTACTCTGGTTTCTCAATCTGTTTCCTAGTTCCGGTTTGAAGTTCCTGCAGTTTTCACTGTAAAACCGAGTTGGAGCTAATTCATCCCCATATATATATATGGGGTGTAGTTTGCAACTAAAAAGAAACTTTGTTTTACCGACAAGCTAAGTGAAGGACGGCTTTCCCACACTCTTACACTCAGAACTGATCATATGGAGAGACGTTCGTTCTTCTAGCACAAAGGGAAAGGTTTGCAGGATAATCTTTGTCTCTGGTTTCTCAGTCTGTTTCCTAGTGCCGGTTTGAATTATCTGCAGCTTTCACTGTAAAACTGAGTTGGAGCTAATATATTCCCATATATATGTATGGAGTGTAGGTTGCAACTGAAAAGAAACTTTGTGTTCCCAACAATCTAGGTGAAGTACGGCTTTCACACACACTTATATCTCAGAACTGAGCACGTGGAGAGACATTCGTTCATCTAGAAACAAGGGAAAAGTTTGCAGGAGAAACTTTTTCTCTGGTTTCTCAGTCTGTTTCCTAGTACCGATTGGTAGTTCCTGCAGTTTTCACTGTAAAATATGTTGTAGCTAGTACGTCCCAATATATATGTATGGAGTGTAGTTTGCAACTGAAAAGAAACTTTGTGTTCCCAACAAGCTAGGTGAAGTACGGCTTTCACACCGACTTATCTCTCAAAACTGAGCATGTGCAGAGACGTTCGTTCATCTAACACAAAGGGAACGGATTGCAGTAGAAACCCTTTCACAGTTTTCTCAGTCTGTTTCCTAGTTCCGGTTAGAATTTCCTGCAGTTTTCACGGTAAAACCGAGTTGGAGCTAATACATCCCCAAATATATATATGGAGTTTAGTTTGAAACTGAAAAGAAAGTTTGTTTTACCAACAAACTAGGTGAAGGACGGCTTTCAAACACACTTAACTCGCAGAACTTGGCACCTACAGGGACGTTCGTTGATGTAGCAAAAATTAAACGGTTTGCATGGGAAACTCTTACTCTTGTTTCACAGCCTTTTTCCATGTGCCGGTTTGAAGTTCCTGCAGTTTTCACTTTAAAACCGTGTTGGAGCTAATACATACCTATATAAATGTTTGGAGTGTAGTTTGCAACTGAAAAGAAACTTTGTGTTCCCAACAAGCTAGGTGAAGGACGGCTTTCACACACACTTATCTCTCAGAACTTACCATGTGGAGAGACATTCGTTCATCTAGCACAAATGGAACGGTTTGCAGGAGAAATTCTAACTCTGGTTTCTCAGTCTGTTTCCTAGTGTCGCTTTGAAGTTCCTGCAGTTTTCTCTGTAAAACCGATTTGAAGCTTTTACCTCCCCATATATATGTATGGAGTGTACTTTGCAACTGAAAAGAAACTTTGTGTTCCCAACAAGTTTGGTGAAGCACGGCTTTCACACACACTTATCTCTCAGAAATGAGCACATCTAGAGGATAGATGTTCCTTCATCTAGCCGAAAGATAACAGGTTGCAGGAGAAACATTTACTCTGGTTTCTCAGTATGTTTCCTAGTGCCGAATTGTAGTTCCTGCAGTTTGCATTGTAAAACAGAGTTGGAGCCAGTACATCCTCATATATAGGTATGGTGTGTAGTTTGCAACTGAAAAGAAACTTTGTGTTCCCAACAAGCTAGGTGAAGGAAGGCTTTCACATACAGTTTTATCTCAGAACTGAGCATGTGGAAAGAAGTTCGTTCATCTAGCACAAAGGGAACGGTTTGCAGGTGAAACATTTACTCTGGTTTCTCAGTCTTTTTCCTAGTGCCAGGTTGAACTTCCAGCAGTTTTCACTGTAAAACCGAGTTGGAGCTAATACCTCCCCATATATATGTATGGATTTTAGTTTGCATCTGAAAAGGATCTATGCGTTCACAACAAGCTAGCTGAAGGATGGCTTTAACACACATATCTTTCTGAACTGAGTATGTGGAGACGTTCGTTCATCTAGCACAAAAGGAACGGGTTGCAGGAGAATATCTTACTCTGGTTTCTCAGTATTTTTCCTAGTGCCAGGTTGAAATTCCAGCAGTTTTCACTGTAAACCAAGTTGGAGCTAGTACCTCCCCGTATATATGTATGGAGTGTAGTTTGCAACTGAAAAGAAACTTTGTGTTCCCAACAAGCAATTTGAAGGACGGCTTTCACACACACGAATCTCTCAGAACTGAGCATCTGGAGAGACGATCGTTCATCTAGCACAAAGGGAACGGTTTGCAGGAGAAACTTTTACTCTAAAGTCTCAGTCTGTTACCTAGTGCCGTTTTGAAGTTCCTGCAGTTTTCACTGTAAAGCGATTTGGATTTAATACATCCCAATATTTAAGTATGGAGTGTAGTTTGCAACTGAAAAGAAACTTTATGTTCCCAACCATCTATGTGAAGGACGGCTTTCACACACACTTATCTCTCAGAACTTAGCATGTGGAGGGACGTTCGTTCATCTAGCAGAAAGGGAACGGGTTGCAGGTGAAACTATTACTCTGGTTTCTCAATCTGTTTCCTAGTGCCGGTTTGAAGTTCCTGCAGTTTTCACTGTAAAACCGAGTTCTAGCTAATTCATCCCTATATATGTATATATGGGGTGTAGATTGCAACTAAAAAGAAACTTTGTTTTACCGACAAGCTAAGTGAAGGACGGCTTTCCCACACTCTTACCCTCAGAACTGATGATATGGAGAGACGTTCGTTCTTCTAGCACAAAGGGAAAGGTTTGCAGGATAATTTTTATCTCTGGTTTCTCAGTCTGTTTCCTAGTGCCGGTTTGAATTATCTGCAGCTTTCACTGTAAAACTGAGCTGGAGCTAATATATCCCAATATATATGTATGGAGTGTAGGTTGCAACTGAAAAGAAACTTTGTGTTCCCAACCAGCTAGGTGAAGGACGGCTTTCACATACAGTTTATTCTCAGAACTGATCATGTGGAGAGAAGTTCGTTCATCTAGCACAAAGGGAACGGTTTGCAGGTGAAACACTTACTTTGGTTTCTCAGTCTTTTTCCTAGTGCCAGGTTGAACTTCCAGCAGTTTTCACTGTAAAACCGTGTTGGAGCTAATACCTCCCCATATATATGTATGGATTGTAGTTTGCATCTGAAAAGAATCTATGCGTTCACAAAAAGCTAGCTGAAGGATGGCTTTAACACACATATCTTTCTGAACTGAGCATGTGGAGACGTTTGTTCATCCAGCACAATAGGAACGGTTTGCAGGAGAATATCTTACTCTGGTTTCTCAGTGTGTTTCTTAGTGCCGGTATGAATTTCCTGCATTTTTCACTGTTAAAGCGAGTTGGTTCTAATACATCCCCATATATATCTATGGAGTGTAATTTGCAACTGAAAAGAAACTTTATGTTCCCAATATTTTAGGTGAAGTTCGGCTTTCACAACACTTATCTCTCAGAACTGAGCATGTGGAGAGATATTCGTTCATCTAGCACAAAGGGAATGGTTTGCAGGAGAAACAAATACTCTGGTTTCTCAGTATGTTTCCTAGTGCTGGTGAGAAGTTCCTGCAGTTTTCAATGTAAAACAGAGTTGGATCTAATACATCCCCATATATATGTATGGAATGTAGTTTGCAACTGAGAAGAAATTTTATGTTCCCAACAAGCTAGTTGAAGGACGGCATTCACGCAATATTATCTCTCAGAACTGAGCATGTGGAGAGTCTTTCGTTCATCTAGTACAAATTGAACGGTTTGCAGGAGAAACTTTTACTCTGGTTTCTAAGTCTGTTTCCTAGTGCCGGTTTGAAGTTCCTGCAGTTTTCACTTTAAAACCGAGTTGGAGTTATTACCAACGCATATAAATATATGGAGTGTAGTTTGCAAGTGAAAAGAAATTATGTGTTCCCAACAAGCTAGGTGAAGGACGACTTTCACACACACTTATATCTAAGAAGTTAGCATGTGGAGAGACTTTCGTTCATGTAGCACAAATGGAAAAGTTTGCAGGAGAAATTTTTACTCTGGTTTCTCAGTCTATTTCCTAGAACCGATTTGTAGTTCCTGCAGTTTTCACTGTAAATTAGTATTGGAGCTAGTACCTCCCCATATATATGTATGGATTGTAGTTTGAAATTGAAAAGAGTCTTTGTGTTCCCAACAAGATATGTGAAGTTTGGCTTTCACACAGACTTATCTCTCAAAACTGAGCATTTGGAGAAACTTTCGTTCATCTAGCACAAATGGAATGGATTGCAGAAGAAACTCTTACACTGTTTTCTCAGTCTTTTTCCTAGTGCCGGTTAGAATTTCCTGCAGTTCTCACTGTAAAACCGAGTTGGAGCTAATACATCCCGAAATATATATATGGAGTTTAGTTTGAAACTGAAAAGAAAATTTGTTTTACCAACAAACTAGTTGAAGGAAGGCTTTCAAACACACTTATCTCTCAGAACTGGGCACGTAGAGGGACGTTCGTAGATCTAGCAAAAATGGAACGCGTTTCAGGGAAAACTCTTACTCTTGTTTCACAGCGTGTTTCCAACGGCCAGTTTGAAGTTCCTGCAGTTTTCAATGTAAAACCTGTTTGGAGCTATTACCTCCCCATATATATGTATGGAGTGTAGTTTGCATGTGAAAAGAAAATTAGTGTTCCGAACAACCTAGTTGAACGATGGATTTAACACACATATCTCTCTGAACTGAGCATGTGGAGACGTTCGTTCATCTAGCACAAAAGTAACGAGATGCAGGAGAATATCTTTCTCTGGTTTCTCAGTGTTTTTCCTAGTGCCGGTATGAAATTCCTGCATTTTTCACTGTAAAACCGAGTTGGATCTAATACATCCCTATATATATCTATGGAGTGTACTTTGCAACTGAAAAGAATCTTTATGTTCCCAACAAGTTAGGTGAAGTACGGTTTTCACACACATTTATCTCTCAGAACTGAGCATGTGGAGAGACATTCTTTCATCTAGCACAAAGTGAATGGTTTGCAGGAGAAACTTTTACTCTGGTTTCTCAGTATGTTTTCTACTGCTGGTTTCAAGTTCCTGCAGTTTTCAATGTAAACCCGGTTTGGATCTAATACATCCTCATATATATGTATGGAGTGTAGTTTGCAACTGAAAAGAAACTTTGTGTTCCCAACATGGTAGGTGAAGGACGGCTTTCACACAGAATTATCTCTCAGAACTGAGCATGTGGAGAGACTCTCTTTCATCTAGTACAAATTGAACGGGTTGCAGGAGAAAGTATTACTCTGGGTTCTCAGTCTGTTTCTTAGTGCCGGGTTGAAGTTCCTGCAGTTTTTCACTTTAATCCGAGTTGGAGTTATTACATACCCATATAAATATATGCAGTGTAGTTTGCAAGTGAAAAGAAATTATGTGTTCCCAACAAGCTAGGTGAAGGACTGCTTTCACACACACTTATCTCTCAGAATTGAGCATGTGGATAGACTTTCATTCATCTTGCAGAAAGGGAAAAGTTTGCAGGAGAAAACTTGTACTCTGGTTTCTGAGTCTGATTCCTAGTACCGATTTCTAGTTCCTGCAGTTTACACTGTAAATATGTGTTGGAGCTAGTACCTCCCCATATATACGTATGGAGTTTAGTTAGCAACTGAAAAGAAACTATGTGTTCCCAACAAGCTAGGTGAAGGAAGGCTTTCACACATAATTTTCTCTCAGAATTGAGCATGTGGAGAGACGTTAGTTCATCTAGCACAAAGGGAACGGTTTGCAGGTGAAACTCTTACTCTTGTTTCACAGTAATTTTCCTAGAGCCAGGTTGAAATTCCAGCAGTTTTCACTGTAAAACCGAGTTGGAGCTAGTACCTCCCCATATATATTTATGAAGTGCAGATTGCAACTGAAAAGAAATTTTGTGTTCCCAATAAGCTATTTGAAGGACGGCTATGACACACACTTATCTCAGAACTGAGAATTTGGAGAGACTTTCGGTCATCTAGCACAAATGGAACGGTTTACAGGAGAAACTTTTACTCTGGTTTCTCAGTCTGTTTCCTAGTGCCGGTTTGAATTTCCTGCAGTATTCCCGGTAAAACCGAGTTGGAGCTAATACATCCCCAAATATATACATGGAGTTATGTTTGAAAACTGAAAAGAAAATTTGTTTTACCAACAAACTAGGTGAAGGGCGGCTTTCAAACACATTTATCCCTCAGAAGTCGGCACGTAGAGGGACGTTCGTTGATGAAGCAAAAATGGAACGGGTTGCAGGGGAAACTTTTACTCTGGTTTCACAGCCTGATTCCAAGGGCCGGTTTGAAGTTCCTGCAGTTTTCACTGTAAAACCGTGTTGGAGCTAATACCTCCCCATATATATGTATGGATAGTAGTTTGCATCTGAAAAGAATCTATGTGTTCCCAACAAGCTATGTGAAGTATGGCTTTAACACACATATCTCTCTGAACAGAGCATGAGGATACGTTCGTTCATCTAGCACAAAAGGAACGGGTTGCAAGAGAATATCTTACTCTGGTTTCTCAGTCTGTTACCTAGTGCCGTTTTGAAGTTCCTGCAGTTTTCACTGTAAAAGCGATTTGGATTTAATACATCCCAATATATAAGTATGGAGTGTAGTTTGCAACTGAAAAGAAACTTTATGTTCCCAACAATCTATGTGAAGGACGGCTTTCACACACACTTATCTCTCAGAACTTAGCATGTGGAGGGACGTTCGTTCATCTAGCAGAAAGGGAACGGGTTGCAGGTGAAACTATTACTCTGGTTTCTCAATCTGTTTCCTAGTGCCGGTTTGAATTTCCTGCAGTTTTCACTGTAAAACCGAGTTGGAGCTAATTCATCCCCATATATATATATATGGGGTGTAGTTTGCAACTTAAAAGAAACTTTGTTTTACCGACAAGCTAATTGAAGGACGGCTTTCCCTCACTCATATCCACAGAACTGATCATATGGAGAGACGTTCGTTCTTCTAGCACAAAGGGAAAGGTTTGCAGGATAATCTTTGTCTCTGGTTTCTCAGTCTGTTTCCTAGTGCCGGTTTGAATTATCTGCAGCTTTCACTGTAAAACTGAGTTGGAGCTAATATATCCCCATATATATGTATGGATTGGAGTTTGCACCTGGAAAGAAACTTTGTTTTCCCAACAAGCTAGGTGAAGGACGGCTTTCACACACATTTATCTCTCAGAACTGAGCATGTGGAGAGACATTCGTTCATCTAGCACAAATGGAACGGTTTGCAGGAGAAATTCTTACTCTGGTTTCTCAGTCTGTTTCCTAGTGTCGCTTTGATGTTCCTGCAGTTTTCTCTGTAAAACCGAGTTGAAGCTTGTAACTCCCCATATATATGTATGGAGTGTACTTTGCAACTGAAAAGAAACTTTGTGTTCCCAGCAAGCTAGGTGAAGGAAGGCTTTCACATACACTTATCTCTCAGAAATGAGCATGTGGATAGATGTCCCTTCATCTCGCCGAAAGGGAACAGGTTGCAGGAGAAACATTTACTCTGGTTTCTCAGTTTGTTTCCTAGTGCCGATTTGTAGTTCCTGCAGTTTGTATTGTAAAACAGTTTTGGAGCTAGTACCTCCGCATATATAGGTATGGAGTGTAGTTTGCAACTGAAAAGAAACTTTGTGTTCCCAACAAGCTAGGTGATGGACGGCTTTCACATACACTTATCTCTTAGAACTGAGCATGTGGAGAGAAGTTCGTTCATCTAGCACAAAGGGAACGGTTTGCAGGTGAAACACTTACTCTGGTTTCTCAGTCTTTTTCCTAGTGACAGGTTGAACTTCCAGCAGTTTTCACTGTAAAACCGAGTTGGAGCTAATACCTCCCCATATATATGTATGGATTGTAGTTTGCATCTGAAAAGAATCTATGCGTTCCCAACAAGCTAGCTGAAGGATGGCTTTAACACACATATCTTTCTGAACTGAGCATGTGGAGACGTTCGTTCATCTAGCACAAAAAGAACTGTTTGCAGGAGAATATCTTACTCTGGTTTCTCAGTATTTTTCCTAGTGCCAGGTTGAAATTCCAGCAGTTTTCACTGTAAAATCAAGTTGGAGCTAGTACCTCCCCGTATATATGTATGGAGTGTAGTTTGCAACTGAAAAGAAACTTTGTGTTCCCAACAAGCAATTTGAAGGACGGCTTTCACACACACGAATCTCTCAGAACTGAGCATCTGGAGAGACGATCGTTCATCTAGTAAAAAGGGAACGGGTTGCAGGAGAAACTTTACTCTAAAGTCTCAGTCTATTACCTAGTGCCGTTTGAAGTTCCTGCAGTTTTCACTGTAAAAGCGATTTGGATTTAATACATCCCAATATTTTAGTATGGAGTGTAGTTTGCAACTGTAAAGAAACTTTATGTTCCCAACAATCGATGTGAAGGAGGCTTTCACACACACTTATCTCTCAGAACTTTGCATGTGGAGGGACGTTCGTTCATCTAGCAGAAAGGGAACGGGTTGCAGGTGAAACTATTACTCTGGTTTCTCAATCTGTTTACTAGTGCCGGTTTGAAGTTCCTGCAGTTTTCACTGTAAAACCGAGTTGGAGCTAATTCATCCCCATATATATATATGGGGTGTAGTTTGCAACTAAAAAGAAACTTTGTTTTACCGACAAGCTAAGTGAAGGACGGCTTTCCTACACTCTTACACTCAGAACTGATCATATGGAGAGACGTTCGTTCTTCTAGCACAAAGGGAAAGGTTTGCAGGATAATCTTTGTCTCTGGTTTCTCAGTCTGTTTCCTAGTGCCGGTTTGAATTATCTGCAGCTTTCACTGTAAAACTGAGTTGGAGCTAATATATTCCCATATATATGTATGGAGTGTAGGTTGCAACTGAAAAGAAACTTTGTGTTCCCAACAATCTAGGTGAAGTACGGCTTTCACACACACTTATATCTCAGAACTGAGCACGTGGAGAGACATTCGTTCATCTAGAACCAAGGGAAAAGTTTGCAGGAGAAACTTTTTCTCTTGTTTCTCAGTCTGTTTCCTAGTACCGATTGGTAGTTCCTGCAGTTTTCACTGTAAAATGTGTTGTAGCTAGTACGTCCCAATATATATGTATGGAGTGTAGTTTGCAACTGAAAAGAAACTTTGTGTTCCCAACAAGCTAGGTGAAGTACGGCTTTCACACCGACTTATCTCTCAAAACTGAGCATGTGCAGAGACGTTCGTTCATCTAGCACAAAGGGAACGGATTGCAGTAGAAACCCTTTCACAGTTTTCTCAGTCTGTTTCCTAGTTCCGGTTAGAATTTCCTGCAGTTTTCACGGTAAAACCGAGTTGGAGCTAATACATCCCCAAATATATATATGGAGTTTAGTTTGAAACTGAAAAGAAAGTTTGTTTTACCAACAAACTAGGTGAAGGACGGCTTTCAAACACACTTAACTCGCAGAACTGGGCACCTACAGGGACGTTCGTTGATGTAGCAAAAATGGAACGGTTTGCATGGGAAACTCTTACTCTTGTTTCACAGCCTTTTTCCATGTGCCGGTTTGAAGTTCCTGCAGTTTTCACTTTAAAACCGTGTTGGAGCTAATACATACCTATATAAATGTTTGGAGTGTAGTTTGCAACTGAAAAGAAACTTTGTGTTCCCAACAAGCTAGGTGAAGGACGGCTTTCACACACACTTATCTCTCAGAACTTACCATGTGGAGAGACATTCGTTCATCTAGCACAAATGGAACGGTTTGCAGGAGAAATTCTAACTCTGGTTTCTCAGTCTGTTTCCTAGTGTCGCTTTGAAGTTCCTGCAGTTTTCTCTGTAAAACCGATTTGAAGCTTTTACCTCCCCATATATATGTATGGAGTGTACTTTGCAACTGAAAAGAAACTTTGTGTTCCCAACAAGTTTGGTGAAGCACGGCTTTCACACACACTTATCTCTCAGAAATGAGCACATCTAGAGGATAGATGTTCCTTCATCTAGCCGAAAGATAACAGGTTGCAGGAGAAACATTTACTCTGGTTTCTCAGTATGTTTCCTAGTGCCGAATTGTAGTTCCTGCAGTTTGCATTGTAAAACAGAGTTGGAGCCAGTACATCCTCATATATAGGTATGGTGTGTAGTTTGCAACTGAAAAGAAACTTTGTGTTCCCAACAAGCTAGGTGAAGGAAGGCTTTCACATACAGTTTTATCTCAGAACTGAGCATGTGGAAAGAAGTTCGTTCATCTAGCACAAGGGAACGGTTTGCAGGTGAAACATTTACTCTGGTTTCTCAGTCTTTTTCCTAGTGCCAGGTTGAACTTCCAGCAGTTTTCACTGTAAACCGAGTTGGAGCTAATACCTCCCCATATATATGTATGGATTTTAGTTTGCATCTGAAAAGGATCTATGCGTTCACAACAAGCTAGCTGAAGGATGGCTTTAACACACATATCTTACTGAACTGAGTATGTGGAGACGTTCGTTCATCTAGCACAAAAGGAACGGGTTGCAGGAGAATATCTTACTCTGGTTTCTCAGTATTTTTCCTAGTGCCAGGTTGAAATTCCAGCAGTTTTCACTGTAAACCAAGTTGGAGCTAGTACCTCCCCGTATATATGTATGGAGTGTAGTTTGCAACTGAAAAGAAACTTTGTGTTCCCAACAAGCAATTTGAAGGACGGCTTTCACACACACGAATCTCTCAGAACTGAGCATCTGGAGAGACGATCGTTCATCTAGCACAAAGGGAACGGTTTGCAGGAGAAACTTTTACTCTAAAGTCTCAGTCTGTTACCTAGTGCCGTTTTGAACTTCCTGCAGTTTTCACTGTAAAAGCGATTTGGATTTAATACATCCCAATATTTAAGTATGGAGTGTAGTTTGCAACTGAAAAGAAACTTTATGTTCCCAACCATCTATGTGAAGGACGGCTTTCACACACACTTATCTCTCAGAACTTAGCATGTGGAGGGACGTTCGTTCATCTAGCAGAAAGGGAACGGGTTGCAGGTGAAACTATTACTCTGGTTTCTCAATCTGTTTCCTAGTGCCGGTTTGAAGTTCCTGCAGTTTTCACTGTAAAACCGAGTTCTAGCTAATTCATCCCTATATATGTATATATGGGGTGTAGATTGCAACTAAAAAGAAACTTTGTTTTACCGACAAGCTAAGTGAAGGACGGCTTTCCCACACTCTTACCCTCAGAACTGATGATATGGAGAGACGTTCGTTCTTCTAGCACAAAGGGAAAGGTTTGCAGGATAATTTTTATCTCTGGTTTCTCAGTCTGTTTCCTAGTGCCGGTATGAATTATCTGCAGCTTTCACTGTAAAACTGAGCTGGAGCTAATATATCCCAATATATATGTATGGAGTGTAGGTTGCAACTGAAAAGAAACTTTGTGTTCCCAACCAGCTAGGTGAAGGACGGCTTTCACATACAGTTTAATCTCAGAACTGATCATGTGGAGAGAAGTTCGTTCATCTAGCACAAAGGGAACGGTTTGCAGGTGAAACACTTACTTTGGTTTCTCAGTCTTTTTCCTAGTGCCAGGTTGAACTTCCAGCAGTTTTCACTGTAAAACCGTGTTGGAGCTAATACCTCCCCATATATATGTATGGATTGTAGTTTGCATCTGAAAAGAATCTATGCGTTCACAAAAGCTAGCTGAAGGATGGCTTTAACACACATATCTTTCTGAACTGAGCATGTGGAGACGTTTGTTCATCCAGCACAATAGGAACGGTTTGCAGGAGAATATCTTACTCTGGTTTTCTCAGTGTGTTTCTTAGTGCCGGTATGAATTTCCTGCATTTTCACTGTTAAAGCGAGTTGGTTCTAATACATCCCCATATATATCTATGGAGTGTAATTTGCAACTGAAAAGAAACTTTATGTTCCCAATATTTTAGGTGAAGTTCGGCTTTCACAACACTTATCTCTCAGAACTGAGCATGTGGAGAGATATTCGTTCATCTAGCACAAAGGGAATGGTTTGCAGGAGAAACAAATACTCTGGTTTCTCAGTATGTTTTCCTAGTGCTGGTGAGAAGTTCCTGCAGTTTTCAATGTAAAACAGAGTTGGATCTAATACATCCCCATATATATGTATGGAATGTAGTTTGCAACTGAGAAGAAATTTTATGTTCCCAACAAGCTAGTTGAAGGACGGCATTCACGCAATATTATCTCTCAGAACTGAGCATGTGGAGAGTCTTTCGTTCATCTAGTACAAATTGAACGGTTTGCAGGAGAAACTTTTACTCTGGTTTCTAAGTCTGTTTCCTAGTGCCGGTTTGAAGTTCCTGCAGTTTTCACTTTAAAACCGAGTTGGAGTTATTACCAACGCATATAAATATATGGAGTGTAGTTTGCAAGTGAAAAGAAATTATGTGTTCCCAACAAGCTAGGTGAAGGACGACTTTCACACACACTTATATCTAAGAAGTTAGCATCTGGAGAGACTTTCGTTCATGTAGCACAAATGGAAAGTTTGCAGGAGAAATTTTTACTCTGGTTTCTCAGTCTATTTCCTAGAACCGATTTGTAGTTCCTGCAGTTTTTCACTGTAAATTAGTATTGGAGCTAGTACCTCCCCATATATATGTATGGATTGTAGTTTGAAATTGAAAAGAGTCTTTGTGTTCCCAACAAGATATGTGAAGTTTGGCTTTCACACAGACTTATCTCTCAAAACTGAGCATTTGGAGAAACTTTCGTTCATCTAGCACAAATGGAATGGTTTGCAGAAGAAACTCTTACACTGTTTTCTCAGTCTTTTTCCTAGTGCCGGTTAGAATTTCCTGCAGTTCTCACTGTAAAACCGAGTTGGAGCTAATACATCCCGAAATATATATATGGAGTTTAGTTTGAAACTGAAAAGAAAATTTGTTTTACCAACAAACTAGTTGAAGGAAGGCTTTCAAACACACTTATCTCTCAGAACTGGGCACGTAGAGGGACGTTCGTAGATCTAGCAAAATGGAACGCGTTTCAGGGAAAACTCTTACTCTTGTTTCACAGCGTGTTTCCAACGGCCAGTTTGAAGTTCCTGCAGTTTTCAATGTAAAACCTGTTTGGAGCTATTACCTCCCCATATATATGTATGGAGTGTAGTTTGCATGTGAAAAGAAAATTAGTGTTCCGAACAACCTAGTTGAACGATGGATTTAACACACATATCTCTCTGAACTGAGCATGTGGAGACGTTCGTTCATCTAGCACAAAAGTAACGAGATGCAGGAGAATATCTTTCTCTGGTTTCTCAGTGTTTTTCCTAGTGCCGGTATGAAATTCCTGCATTTTTCACTGTAAAACCGAGTTGGATCTAATACATCCCTATATATATCTATGGAGTGTACTTTGCAACTGAAAGAATCTTTATGTTCCCAACAAGTTAGGTGAAGTACGGTTTTTCACACACATTTATCTCTCAGAACTGAGCATGTGGAGAGACATTCTTTCATCTAGCACAAAGTGAATGGTTTGCAGGAGAAACTTTTACTCTGGTTTCTCAGTATGTTTTCTACTGCTGGTTTCAAGTTCCTGCAGTTTTCAATGTAAACCCGGTTTGGATCTAATACATCCTCATATATATGTATGGAGTGTAGTTTGCAACTGAAAAGAAACTTTGTGTTCCCAACATGGTAGGTGAAGGACGGCTTTCACACAGAATTATCTCTCAGAACTGAGCATGTGGAGAGACTCTCTTTCATCTAGTACAAATTGAACGGGTTGCAGGAGAAAGTATTACTCTGGGTTCTCAGTCTGTTTCTTAGTGCCGGGTTGAAGTTCCTGCAGTTTTCACTTTAAATCCGAGTTGGAGTTATTACATACCCATATAAATATATGCAGTGTAGTTTGCAAGTGAAAAGAAATTATGTGTTCCCAACAAGCTAGGTGAAGGACTGCTTTCACACACACTTATCTCTCAGAATTGAGAATGTGGATAGACTTTCGTTCATCTTGCAGAAAGGGAAAAGTTTGCAGGAGAAACTTGTACTCTGGTTTCTGAGTCTGATTCCTAGTACCGATTTCTAGTTCCTGCAGTTTACACTGTAAATATGTGTTGGAGCTAGTACCTCCCCATATATATGTATGGAGTTTAGTTAGCAACTGAAAAGAAACTATGTGTTCCCAACAAGCTAGGTGAAGGAAGGCTTTCACACATAATTTTCTCTCAGAATTGAGCATGTGGAGAGACGTTAGTTCATGTAGCACAAAGGGAACGGTTTGCAGGTGAAACTCTTACTCTTGTTTCACAGTAATTTTCCTAGAGCCAGGTTGAAATTCCAGCAGTTTTCACTGTAAAACCGAGTTGGAGCTAGTACCTCCCCATATATATTTATGAAGTGCAGATTGCAACTGAAAAGAAATTTTGTGTTCCCAATAAGCTATTTGAAGGACGGCTATGACACACACTTATCTCAGAACTGAGAATTTGGAGAGACTTTCGGTCATCTAGCACAAATGGAACGGTTTACAGGAGAAACTTTTACTCTGGTTTCTCAGTCTGTTTCCTAGTGCCGGTTTGAATTTCCTGCAGTATTCCCGGTAAAACCGAGTTGGAGCTAATACATCCCCAAATATATACATGGAGTTATGTTTGAAACTGAAAAGAAAATTTGTTTTACCAACAAACTAGGTGAAGGGCGGCTTTCAAACACATTTATCCCTCAGAAGTCGGCACGTAGAGGACGTTCGTTGATGAAGCAAAAATGGAACGGGTTGCAGGGGAAACTTTTACTCTGGTTTCACAGCCTGATTCCAAGGGCCGGTTTGAAGTTCCTGCAGTTTTCACTGTAAAACCGAGTTGGAGCTAGTACCTCCCCATATATATTTATGAAGTCTAGAATGCAACTGAAATGAAACTTTGTGTTCCCAACAAGCTATTTGAAGGACGGCTTTCACACACAGTTACCTCTCAGAACTGAGCATATGGACAGACGTTCGTTCATCTAGCACAAATGGAACGGTTTGCAGGAGAAACTCTTATTCTGTTTTCTCAGTGTGTTTCCTAGTGCCGTTTGAAGTTCCTGCAGTTTTCAATGTAAAACCGAGTTGGAGCTAATACATCCCCAAATATATATATGGAGTGTATTTTGCAACTGAAAAGAAAATTTGTTTTACCAACAAGCTAAGTGAAGGATGGTTTTCACACACTCTTACTCTGAGAACTGAGCATATGGAGAGACGTTCGTTCTTCTAGCACAAATGGAACGGGTTGCAGGTGAAACACTTAGTGTGGTTTCTCATTCCTTTTCCTAGTGTCGCTTTGAATTTCCTGCAGTTTTCACTGTAAAAGAGATTTGGAGCTAGTACTTCCCCATATATATGTATGGACTGTAGTTTGCATCTGAAAAGAAACTTTGTCTTTCCAAAAGCTAGGTGATGGACGACTTTAACACACACTTATCTCTCAGAAATGAGCCTGTGGAGAGACATTCGTTCATCTAGAACAAAGGGAACGGTTCGCAGGAGAAACACTTATTATGGTTTCTCAGTCTATTTCCTAGTGAAGGTTTGAAGTTCCTGCAGTTTTCTCTGTAAAACCACGTTGGAGATAGTACCTCCCCATATATATGTAAGGATTGTAGCTTACAACGGAAAAGAAACTTTGTGTTCCCAACAAGCTAGGTGAAGAACGGCTTTCACACACACTTATGTCTCAGAACTGAGCACACGGAGAGACGTTCGTTCAATTAGCACAAAGGGAACGCGTTGCAGGAGAAACTTTTACTCTGGTATCTCAGTCTGTTTCCTAGTGTGGATTTGTAGTTCCTGCAGTTTCACTGTAAACATTGTTGGATCTATTACCCCCCAGTATATAGGTATGGAGTGTAGTTTGCAACTGAATAGAAAATTTGTGTTCCCAACAAGCTAGGTGAAGTACTGCTTTCACACACACATATCTCTCAGAACTGAGCATGTGGAGAGACGTAAGTTCATCTAGCACAAAGGGAACGGGATGCTGGAGAAACTCTTACTCTTGTTTCTCAGTCTGTTACCTAGTGCCAGGTTGAAGTTCCTGCATTTTTCACTGTAAAACCGATTTGGAGCTAATATATCCCCAAATATATATATGGACTGCTGTTTGCAACTGAAAATAAAATTTGTGTTCCCAACAAGATAGGTGAAGGACGGCTTTCACACACACTTATATCTCAGAACTGAGCACGTGGAGTGACATCCGTTCATCTAGCACAAATGGAAAAGTTTGCAGGAGAAATTATTACTCTGGTTTCTCAGTCTATTTCCTAGAACCGATTTGTAGTTCCTGCAGTTTTCACTGTAAAAATATGTTGGAGCTAGTACGTCCCAATATATAAGTATGGACTGTAGTTTGCAATTGAAAAGAAACTTTGTGTTCCCAACAAGCTATGTGAAGCACGGCTTTCACACAGACTTATCTCTCAAAACTGAGCATTTGGAGAGACTTTTGTTCATCTAGCACAAATGGAACGGACTGCAGGAGAAACTCTTACACTGTTTTCTCAGTCTGTTTCCTAGTGCCGGTTAGATTTTCCTGCAGTTTCTCACTGTAAAACCGAGTTGGAGCTAATACATCCCGAAATATATACATGGAGTTTAGTTTGAAACTGAAAAGAAAATTTGTTTTACCAACAAACTATTTGAAGGACGGCTTTCAAACACACTTATCTCTCAGAACTGGGCACGTAGAGGGACGTTCGTAGATCTAGCAAAAATGGAACGCGTTTCAGGGGAAACTCTTACTCTGGTTTCACAGCGTGTTTCCAACAGCCGGTTTGAAGTTCCTGCAGTTTTCAATGTAAAACCTGTTTGGAGCTATTACCTCCCCATATATATGTATGGAGTGTAGTTTGCATGTGAAAAGAAAATTAGTGTTCCGAACAACCTAGTTGAACGATGGATTTAACACACATATCTCTCTGAACTGAGCATGTGGAGACGTTCGTTCATCTAGCACAAAAGTAACGAGATGCAGGAGAATATCTTTCTCTGGTTTCTCAGTGTTTTTCCTAGTGCCGGTATGAATTTCCTGCATTTTTCACTGTAAAATCGAGTTGGATCTAATACATCCCTATATATATCTATGGAGTGTACTTTGCAACTGAAAAGAATCTTTATGTTCCCAACAAGTTAGGTGAAGGACGGTTTTCAACACACATATCTCTCAGAACTGTGCATGTGGAGAGACATTCGTTCATCTAGCACAAAGTGAATTGTTTGCAGGAGAAACATTTTTTCTGGTTTCTCAGTATGTTTCCTAGTGCTGGTTTCAAGTTCTTGCAATTTTCATTCTAAAATCGAGTTGGAGCTAATACATCCCCATATATATGTATGGAGTGTAGTTTGCAACTGAAAAGAACCTTTTTGTTCCCAACATGGTAGGTGAAGAACGGATTTCACACACACTTATCTCTCAGAACTGAGCACGTGGAGAGACATTCGTTCATCTAGCAAAAAGGGAAAAGTTTGCAGGAGAAATTTTTACTCTGGTTTCTCAGTCTATTTCCTAGAACCGATTTGTAGTTCCTGCAGTTTTCACTGTAAAAAATATGTTGGAGCAAGTACGTCCCAATATATAGGTATGGAGGGTAGTTTGCAATTGAAAAGAAACTTTGTGTTCCCAACAAGCTATGTGAAGGACGGCTTTCACACAGAATTATCTCAGAACTGAGCATGTGGAGAGACGTTCGTTCATCTAGCACAAAGGGAATGGGTTGCTGGAGAAACTCGTACTCTGGTTTCTCAGTCTGTTTCCTAGTGCCGGTTTAAAGATCCTGCAGTTTTCATTGAAAAAGCGAGTTGGATCTAATACATAACCATATATAATTATGGATTGTAGTTTGCAACTGAAAAGAAACTTTATGTTCCCAACAACCTAGGTGAAGGACTGCTTTCACACACACTTATCTCTCAGAACTGAGCATGTTTAGAGACGTTCGTTCATCTAGCACAAACAGAACGGATTTCAGTGGAAACACTTACACTTTTTTCTCACTATGTTTCCTAGTGCCGGTTTGAAGTTCCTGCAGTTTTCAATGTAAAAGAGAGTTGGAGCCAATACATACCCACATATATATATGGAGTGTAGTTTGCGACGGAAAAGAAAATTTGTTTTACCAACAAGCTTGTTGAAGGATGGTTTTCACACACTCTTACTCTCAGAACTGAGCTTATGGAGAGACGTTCGTTTTTCTAGCACAAAGTGAACGGGTTGCAGGACAAACTTTTACTCTGGTATCTCCGTCTGTTTCCTAGTGTCGATTTGTAGTTCCTGCAGTTTCACTGTAAAATATTGTTGGAGCTAGTACCACCCAATACATAGGTATGGAGTGTAGTTTGCAATTGAAAAGAAACTTTGTGTTCCCAACAAGATAGGTGAAGTATGGCTTTCACACACACATATCTCTCAGAACTGAGCATGTGGAGAGACGTCCGTTCATCTAGCACAAAGGGAAAGGTTTGCAGGGGAAACTTTTCCTCTGGTTTCTCAGGCTGTTTCCTAGTGCCGGTTTCAATTTCCTGAAGTTTTCACTGTAAAATCGAGTTGTAGCTAATACATACCTATATATATATATGAAGTGTAGTTTGCAACTGAAAAGAACTTTGTGTTCCCAACAAGCTAGGTGAAGGGCGGCTTTCACACACACTTCCCTCTCAGAACTTAGCATGTGGAGAGATGTCCGTTCATCTAGCACAAAGGGAAAGGTTTGCAGGAGAAACTTTACTCTGGATTCTCATTTTGTTTCCTAGTGCCGATTTGTAGTTCCTGCAGTTTGAATTGTAAAACAGACTTGGATTTAGTACATCTGCATATATAGTTATGGAGTGTAGTTTGCAACTAAAAAGAAATTCTGTGTTCCCAACAAGCAAGGTGAAGGACGGCTTTCACACAAAATTATCTCTCAGAACTGAGCACGTGGAGAGATTTCGTTCATCAAGCACAGAGGAAAAGTTTGAATGGAGAAACTTTTACTCTGGTTTCTCAGTCTGTTTCCTAGTACAGATTTGTAGTTCGTGCAGTTTTCACTGTAAAACAGTGTTGGAGCTAGTACCTCCCCATATATTGGAATGGAGTGTAGTTTGGAACTGAAAAGAAATTTTGTGTTCCCAACAAGCTAGGTGAAGGACGGCTTTCACAGACACTTATCTCTCAGAACTGAGCCTGTGGATAGACGTCCGTTCATCTAGCACAAAGTGAACGGGTTGCACGAGAAACTTTTCTTCTTGTTTCTCAGGCTGTTTCCTAGTGCCGGTTTCAATTTCCTGAAGTTTTCACTGTAAAACCGAGGTGGGAATAATACATACCCAAATATATATATGGAGTGTAGTTTGCAACTGAAATGTAAATTTTTGTTCCCAACAAGCTAGGGGAAGGACGGCTTTCACACACACTTATCTCTCAGAAATGAGCACGTGGAGAGACTTTCGTTCATTTATCTCAAAGGGAAAAGTTTGCAGGAGAAACTTTTACTCTGGTGTCTCTGTTTCCTAGTGTCGATTTGTAGTTCCTGCAGTTTCACTGTAAAACATTGTGGCGCTACTACCACTCAATATATAGGTATGGAGTTTAGTTTGCAAATGAAAAGAAACTTTGTGTTCCCACAAGCTAGGTGAAGGACGGCTTATCTCTCAGAACTGAGCATGTGGAGAGACGTTCGTTCATCAAGCACAAAGAGAACGGGTTGCTGGAGAAACACTTACTCAGTTTTCTCAGTCTGTTTCTTAGTGCTGGTTTGAAGTTCCTGCAGTTTTCACTTTAAAGCGAGTTGGATCTAATACATCCCCATATATAAGTATGGAGTGTAGTTTGCAACTGAAAAGAAACTTTATGTTCTCAACAAGCTAATTGAAGGATGGCTTTCACACAGAGTTATCTCTCATAACTGAGCATGTGGTGAGACGTTCGTTCATCTAGCCCAAAGGAACGGCTTGCAGGTGAAACTCTTACTCTGGTTTCTCAGTATTTTTCCTAGTGCCATATTGAAGTTCCAGCAGTTTTCACTGTAAAATCGAGTTGGAGCTAGTAACTCCCCGTATATATGTATGGAGTGTAGTTTGCAACTGAAAAGAAACTTTGTGTTCCCAACAAACTAGGTGAAGGACGGCTTTCAAGCACACTTATCTCTCAGAACAGAGCACGTAGATATACTTTCGTTGATTTAGCACAAATGGAATGGGTTACAGGGAAACTCTTACTCTTGTTTCACCGTCTGTTTCCAAGGGCCTGTTTGAAGTTCCTGCAGTTTTCACTGTAAAACCGAGTTGGAGCTAGTACATACCCATATAAATGTAAGGAGTGTAGTTTGCAAGTGAAAAATAATTTTGTGTTCCAAAGAAGCTAGGTGAAGTACGGCTTTCACACACAATTATCTCTCAGAATTGAACATGTGGAGAGATTTTCGTTCATCTAGCACAAAGGGAAAAGTTTGCAGAAGAAATTTTACTCTGGTTTCTCAGTCTGTTTCCTAGTGTCGATTGGTTGTTCCTGCAGTTTTCACTGTATAATATTGTTGGAGCTTCTACCTCCCAATATATAGGTATGGAATGTAGTTTGCAACTGAAAAGAAACTTTGTGTTCCCAACAAACTAAGTGAAGCACGGCTTTCACACACACTTAACTTTCAGAATTGAGCACGTGGAGAGACGTCCGTTCATCTAGCAGAAAGGGAACAGGTTGCAGGAGAAACTTTAATCTGGTTTCTCTGTCTGTTTCCTAGTGCCGATATGTACTTCCTGCAGTTAGCATTTTAAAACGGATTTGGAGCTAGTACCTCCCCATATATAGGAATGGAGTGTAGTTTGCAACTGAAAAGAAACTTTGTGTTCCCAACAAGCAAGGTGAAGGATGGCTTTCATACACAATTAACTCTCAGAACTGAACATGTGGAGAGACGTTCGTTCATCTAGTACAAATTGAACGGTTTGCAGGAGAAAGTTTTACTGTGGTTTCTCAGTCTGTTTCTAGTGTCGATTGGTAGTTCCTGCAGTTTTCACTGTAAAATATTGTTTTAGCTTGTACCTCCCAGTATATAGGTATGGAGATTAGTTTGCAACTGAAAAGAAACTTTGTGTTCCGAAAAAGCTAGGTGAAGCACGGCTTTCACAATCACTTATCTCTCAGAACTGAGCACGTGGAGAGACGTCCGTTCATCTAGCAGAAAGGGAACAGGTTGCAGGAGAAACTTTAATCTGGTTTCTCTATCTGTTTCCTAGTGCCGATATGTAGTTCCGGCAGTTTGCATTGTAAAACAGATTTGGAGTTAGTACCTCCCCATATATAGGTATGGAGTGTATTTTTCCACTGAAAAGAAACTTTGTGTTCCCAACAAGCAAGGTGAAGAACGGCTTTCACACACAATAATCTCTCAGAACTGAGCATGTGAAGAGACGATCGTTCATCTAGCACAAAGGGAACGGTTTGCAGATAAAACTATTTCTTTGGTTTCTCAGTCTGTTTCCTAGTGCCTGGTTGATGTTCCAGCAGTTTTCACTGTAAAACAGAGTTGGAGATACTACCTTCCCATATATATGTATGCAGTGAAGCTTGTTACTGAAAAGAAACTTTTTGTTCCCAACATGCTAGTGAAGGACGGCTTTCACACACAATTATCTCTCATAACTGAGTATGTGGAGAGACGTTTGTTCATGTAGCACAAATGGAACGGGTTGCAGGAGAAACAATTTCTCTGGTTTCTCAGTATGTTTCCTAGTGCCAGGTTGAAGTTCCTGCACTTTTCAGTATAAAACCGAGTTGAAGCTAGTAAATCCACATATATAGTTATGGAGTGTAGTTTGCAACTGAAAAGAAATTTTGTGTTCCCAACAAGCTAGTTGAAGTACGGCTTTCACACAAACTAATCTCTCAGAACTGAGCACGTGGAGAGACGTTCGTTCATCAAGTACAATGGGAAAATTTTGCAGGAAAAACTTTAACTCTGGTTTCTCAGTTTGTTTCCTAGTGTCGATTTGTACTTCCTGCATTTTTATTGTAAAACTTTGTTAGAGCTAGTACCTCCCAATATATAGGTATGGAGTGTAGTTTGCAACTGAAATGAAACTTTGTGTTCCCAACAAGCTAGGTAAAGGACGGCTTTCACTCACACTTACCTCTCAGAACTGAGCATTTGGAGAGAAGTTCGTTCATCTAGCACAAAGGGAATGGGTTGGTGGAGAAACTCATACTCTGGTTTCTTCAGTCTGTTTCCTAGTGCCGGTTTGAAGTTCCTGCAGTCTTCACTGTAAACGCGAGTTGGATCTAATACATCCCATTATATAAGTATGGAGTGTAGTTTGCAACTGAAATGAAACTTTATGTTCCCAACAAGCTAGGTGAAATACGGCTTTCACACACACTTACTTCTCAGAACTGAGCATGTGGAGAGAAGTTCGTTCATCTAGCCAAAGTGAACGGGTTGCTGGAGAAACTCATATTCTGGTTTCTCATTCTGTTTCCTAGTGCCAGTTTGAAGTTCCTGCAGTTTTCACTGTAAAACCGAGTTGTAGCTAATACCTATCCATATATATGTATGGAGTGTAGTTTGCAACTGAAAAGAAACTTTGTGTTCCCAACAAGATAGGTGAAGCATGGCTTTCACTCACACTTATCCCTCAGTACTGAGCATGAGGAGAGACGTCCGTTCATCTAGCCGAAAGGGAACAGTTTGCAGGAGAACCTTTTACTCTGTTTTCTCACACTATTTCCTAGAGCAGATTTGTAGTTCCTGCAGTTTTCATTGTAAAACAGAGTTGGAGCTAGTACCTCCCCATATATAGGTATGGAGTGTAGTTTGCAACTGAAAAGAAATTTTGTGTTCCCAACAAGCAAGGTGAAGGACGGCTTTCACACACAATTATCTCTCAGATCTGAGCATCCTGAGAGACGTTCATTCATCTATCACAAAGGGTACGGTTTGCAGGAAAAAGTTTTACTCTGGTTTCTCAGTCTGTTTCCTAGTGCCGGTTGGAATTTCTTGCAATTTTCACTTTAAAATCGAGTTGGAGCTAATACATCCCCATATTTCTGTATGGGGTGTATTATGCAACTGCAAAAACTTGTTGTTCCCAAAAAGCTAGGTGAAGGACGGCTTTCACACACAATTATATCTCAGAACTGAGCATGTGAAGAGACGTTCGTTCATCTAACACAAAACGAACGGGTTGCAGGAGAACCTTTACTCCGGTTTCTCAGCCTGTTTCCTATTGCCGGTTTGAAGTACCTGCAGTTTTCACTTTAAAACCGAGATGGAGTTAGTACTTACCCATATATATGTATGAAGTGTAGTTTCCCAGTTGAAAGAACTGTGTGTTCCCAAAAAGCTAGATTAAGGACGTCTTTCCCACAGACATATCTCTCAGAACTGAGCATGTTGGGAGGAGTTCATTCATCTATCACAAAGTGAACGTGTTGCAGAAGAAACTTTTACTCTGGTTTCTCAGTCTGTTTCCTAGTGCCTGTTTGAAGTTCCTGCAGTTTTCACTGTAAAAGAGTGTTGGAACTAATACATTCCCATATATATGTATGGAGTGTATTTTTCAACTGAAAAAATCTTTGTTTTCCCAACAAGCTAAGTGAAGGACGGCTTTCACACACACTTTTTTCTCAGATCTGAGCATGTGGAGAGACGTTCGTTCATCTAGCACAAAGGGAACGTTTTGCAGTGGAAATTTTACTAAGATTTATCAGTAGCTTTCCTAGTGCCCTATTGAATTTCCTGCAGTAAAATCGATATGAGCTTGTTCCTCCCTATATATATGTATGGAGTGTAGTTTGCAACTGAAAAGAAACTTTGTGTTCCCCACAAGCTAGGTGAAGGACTGCTTACACACACAAATATCTCTCAGAACTGAGCATGTGGAGAGACGTTCATTCATCTAGCACAAAGGGAGCGGGTTGCAGGAGAAAGTATTTTCTGGTTTCTCAAACTGTTTTCTAGTGCTGGGTTGAAGTTCCTACTCTTTTCACTGTAAAATCCTGTTGGAGCTAGTACATCCCTATATATATGTACGGTGTGTAGTTTGCAACTGAAAAGAAACTTTGCGTTCTCAACAAGCTAGTTGAAGAATGGCTTTCACACACAATTATATCTCAGAATGGAGCATGTGGTGAGACGTTCGTTCATGTAGCACAAAGGGAACGGGTTGCAGGGGAAACTTTTACTCTTGTTTCTCAGTCAGTTTCCTAGTGCCGCTTTGAAGTTACTGCAGTTTACACTGTAAAATCGAGTTGTAGCTAGTACTTCCCCATATATATTTATGGAGTGTAGTTTGCAACTGAAAAGAATCTTTGTGTTCCCAACAAGCTAGGTGAAGTGCGGCATTCACACACACTTATCTCTCAGAACCTAACATGTGGAGAGACGTTCGTTCACCTAGGAAAATGGGAACGGTTTACAGGAGAAACTTTTTCTCTGGGTTCTGAGGCTGTTTCCTAGTGCTGGTTTGAAATTCCTGAAGTTTTCACTGTAAAACCGAGTTGGAGCTAGTACTACCCCATATAAATGTATGGAGTGTATTTTGCAACTGAAAAGAAACTTTGTGTTTCCAACAAGCTAGGTGAAGGACGGCATTCACACACTCTTATATCTCTCAACTGAGCATGTGGAGAGACGTTCGTTCATCTAGCACAAAGGGAACGGTTTGCGGGGGAAATTTTACTAAGCTTTATCAGTCTGTTTCCTAGTGCCGTATTGAAGTTCCTGCCGTTTTCAGTGTAAAACCGATTTGAGCTAGTACCTCCCCATATATATGTATGGAGTGCAGTTTGCAACTGAAAAGAAACTTTGTGTTCCCAAGAAGCTATGTGAAGAGCGGCTTTCACACACACTTACCACTCAGAACTGAGCATGTGGAGAGACGTTCGTTCACCTAGCACAAAGGGAACGGTTTGTGGGGAAAATTTTACTAAGTTTTCTCTGTCTGTTTCCTAGTGCTGTATTGAAGCTCCTGCAGTTTTCACTGTAAAACCGATTTAAGCTAGTATTTCCCCATGTATATATATGGAGTGCAGTTTGCAACTGAAAAGAAATTTTGTATTCCCATCAAGCTAGGTGAAGGACGGCTTTCACACACACTTATCTCTCAGAACTGAGCATGTGGAGAGACGTTCGTTCATCCAGAACAATGGGAACGGTAGCAGGGGAAACTTTTACTCTGGGTTCTCAGTTTGTTTCCTAGATCCGGTTTTAAGTTCCTGCAGTTTTCAGTGTAAAACCGAGTTGGAGCTAGTACATCCCCATATAAATTTATGTAGTGTGGTTTGCAACTGAAAAGAAAATTTGTGTTCCCAACAAGCTATGTGAAAGACGGCTTTCACACACACTTATATCTCAGAACTGAGCATGTGGAGAGACGTTCATTCATCTACCACAAAGGGAACGGGTTGCAGGAGAAACTATTCTCTGGTTTCTCAATCTGTTTCCTATTTCCGGTTTGAAGATCCTGCAGTTTTCGCTGTAAAAACGAGTTGGAACTAGTACCTCCTCTTATATATGTATGGATTGCTTTTTGCAACTGAATAGAAAATTTGTGTTCCCAACAAGCTAGCTGAAGTGCTCCTTTCACACACAATTATTTCTCAGAACGGAGCATGAGGAGAAACTTTCGTTCACCTAGCACAAAATGAACGGGTTGCAGGAGAAATTTTACTAAGCTTTCTCAGTCTGTTTCCTTGTGCCGTATTAAAGTTCCTGCCGTTTTCACTATAAAACCGATTTGAGCAAGTACCTCCCCATATATATGTATGGAGTGTAGTTTGCAACTGAAAAGAAACTTTGTATTCCCAACAAGCTAGTTGAAGGACGGCTTTCACACACACTTATCTCACAGATCTGAGCAGGTGGAGAGACGTTCATTCATCTAGCACAAAGGGAGCGGGTTGCAGGAAAAAGTATTATCTGGTTTCACAATCTGTTTTCTAGTGCCGGTTTTATGTTCCTGCAATTTTCACTGTAAAATCCAGTTGGAGCTAGTAACACCCCATAAATATGTATGGAGTGTAATTTGCAACTGAAAAGAAACTTTGCGTTCTCAACAAGCTAGGTGAAGGATGGCTTTCGCACACAATTATCTCTCAGAACTGAGCATGTGGAGAGACGTTCGTTCATGTAGCACAAAGGGAACGGGTTGCAGGGGAAACTTGTACCCTGGTTTCTCAGTCATTTTCCTCGTGCCAGTTTGAAGTTCGTGCAGTTTTCACTGTAAAACCCAGTTGGAGCTTGTACCTTCCCATATATATGTATGGAGTGTAGTTTGAAACTGAAAAGAAACTTTGTTTTCCCAAGAAGATAGGTGAAGAGCGGCTTTCACACACACTTATCTCTCAGAACTGAGCATGTGGAGAGACGTTCATTCATCCTGCACAATGGGAACGGGTAGCAGGGGAAACTGTTACTCTTGGTTCTCAGTCTGTTTCCTAGAGCTGGTTTGAAGTTCCTGCATTTTTCAATGTAAATCAGAGTTGGAGCTAGTACGTCCGCATATATAGGTATGGAGTGTAGTTTGCAACTGAAAAGAAACTTTGTGTTCCCAACAAGCTAGGTGATGGACGGCTTTCACATACACTTATCTCTTAGAACTGAGCATGTGGAGAGACGTTCGTTCATCTAGCACAAATGGAAAAGTTTGCAGGTGAAACAATTACTCTGGATTCTCAGGCTTTTTCCTAGTGCCAGGTTTAACTTCCTGCATTTTTCACTGTAAAACCGAGTTGGAGCTTGTACCTCCCCATATATATGTATGGATTGTAGTTTGCATCTGAAAAGAATCTATGTGTTCCCAACAAGCTATGTGAAGTATGGCTTTAACACACATATCTCTCTGAACAGAGCATGAGGATACGTTCTTTCATCTAGCACAAAAGGAACGGGTTGCAAGAGAATATCTTACTCTGGTTTCTCAGTCTGTTACCTAGTGCCATTTTGAAGTTCCTGCAGTTTTCACTGTAAAAGCGATTTGGATTTAATACATCCCAATATATAAGTATGGAGTGTAGTTTGCAACTGAAAAGAAACTTTATGTTCCCAACAATCTATGTGAAGGACGGCTTTCACACACACTTATCTCTCAGAACTTAGCATGTGGAGGGACGTTCGTTCATCTAGCAGAAAGGGAACGGGTTGCAGGTGAAACTATTACTCTGGTTTCTCAATCTGTTTCCTAGTGCCGGTTTGAATTTCCTGCAGTTTTCACTGTAAAACCGAGTTGGAGCTAATTCATCCCCATATATATATATATGGGGTGTAGTTTGCAACTTAAAAGAAACTTTGTTTTACCGACAAGCTAAGTGAAGGACGGCTTTCCCTCACTCTTATCCACAGAACTGATCATATGGAGAGACGTTCGTTCTTCTAGCACAAAGGGAAAGGTTTGCAGGATAATCTTTGTCTCTGGATTCTCAGTCTGTTTCCTAGTGCCGGTTTGAATTATCTGCAGCTTTCACTGTAAAACTGAGTTGGAGCTAATATATCCCCATATATATATATGGAGTGAAGTTTGCACCTGGAAAGAAACTTTGTTTTCCCAACAAGCTAGGTGAAGGACGGCTTTCACACACATTTATCTCTCAGAACTGAGCATGTGGAGAGACATTCGTTCATCTAGCACAAATGGAACGGTTTGCAGGAGAAATTCTTACTCTGGTTTCTCAGTCTGTTTCCTAGTGTCGCTTTGAAGTTCCTGCAGTTTTCTCTGTAAAACCGAGTTGAAGCTTGTAACTCCCCATATATATGTATGGAGTGTACTTTGCAACTGAAAAGAAACTTTGTGTTCCCAGCAAGCTAGGTGAATGAAGGCTTTCACATACTCTTATCTCTCAGAAATGAGCATGTGGATAGATGTCCCTTCATCTCGCCGAAAGGGAACAGGTTGCAGGAGAAACATTTACTCTGGTTTCTCAGTTTGTTTCCTAGTGCCGATTTGTAGTTCCTGCAGTTTGTATTGTAAAACAGTTTTGGAGCTAGTACCTCCGCATATATAGGTATGGAGTGTAGTTTGCAACTGAAAAGAAACTTTGTGTTCCCAACAAGCTAGGTGATGGACGGCTTTCACATACACTTATCTCTTAGAACTGAGCATGTGGAGAGACGTTCGTTCATCTAGCACAAATGGAAAAGTTTGCAGGCGAAACAATTACTCTGGATTCTCAGGCTTTTTCCTAGTGCCAGGTTTAACTTCCTGCATTTTTCACTGTAAAACCGAGTTGGAGCTTGTACCTCCCCATATATATGTATGGATTGTAGTTTGCATCTGAAAAGAATCTATGTGTTCCCAACAAGCTATGTGAAGTATGGATTTAATACACATATCTCTCTGAACAGATCATGAGGATACGTTCTTTCATCTAGCACAAAAGGAACGGGTTGCAAGAGAATATCTTACTCTGGTTTCTCAGTCTGTTACCTAGTGCCGTTTTGAAGTTCCTGCAGTTTTCACTGTAAAAGCGATTTGGATTTAATACATCCCAATATATAAGTATGGAGTGTAGTTTGCAACTGAAAAGAAACTTTATGTTCCCAACAATCTATGTGAAGGAGGCTTTCACACACACTTATCTCTCAGAACTTAGCATGTGGAGGGACTTTCGTTCATCTAGCAGAAAGGGAACGGGTTGCAGGTGAAACTATTACTCTGGTTTCTCAATCAGTTTCCTAGTGCCGGTTTGAATTTCCTGCAGTTTTCACTGTAAAACCGAGTTGGAGCTAATTCATCCCCATATATATATATATGGGGTGTAGTTTGCAACTTAAAAGAAACTTTGTTTTACCGACAAGCTAAGTGAAGGACGGCTTTCCCTCACACTTATCCACAGAACTGATCATATGGAGAGACGTTCGTTCTTCTAGCACAAAGGGAAAGGTTTGCAGGATAACCTTTGTCTCTGGTTTCTCAGTCTGTTTCCTAGTGCCAGTTTGAATTATCTGCAGCTTTCACTGTAAAACTGAGTTGGAGCTAATATATCCCCATATATATGTATGGAGTGAAGTTTGCAACTGAAAAGAAACTTTGTGTTCCCAAAAGATAGGTGAAGGTCGGCTTTCACACACACTTATCTCTCAGAACTCAGCATGTGGAGAGACATTCGTTCATCTAGCACAAATGGAACGGTTTGCAGGAGAAATTCTAACTCTGGTTTCTCACTATGTTTCCTAGTGTCGCTTTAAAGTTCCTGCAGTTTTCTCTGTAAAACCGTGTTGAAGCTTTTACATCCCCATATATATGTATGGAGTGTACTTTGCAACTGAAAGGAAACTTTGTGTTCCCAACAAGATTGGTGAAGCACGGCTTTCACACACACTTATCTCTCAGAAAAGAGCACGGGGATAGATGTTCCATCATCTAGCCGAAAGTTAACAGGTTGCAGGAGAAACATTTACTCTGGTTTCTCAGTTTGTTTCCTAGTGCCGTTTTGTAGTTCCTGCAGTTTGCATTGTAAAAGAGAGTTGCAGCTAGAACCTCCCCATATACATGTATGGATTGTAGTTTGCATCTGAAAAGAATCTATGTGTTCCCAACAAGCTTGGTGGAGGATGGCTTTAACACTCATATCTCTGTGAACTGAGCATGTGGAGACGTTCGTTCATCTAGCACAAAGGGAATGGGTTGCAGGAGAATCTTTTACTCTGGTTTCTCAGTATGTTTCCTAGTGCTGGTGTGAAGTTCCTGCAGTTTTCAATGTAAAACAGAGTTGGATCTAATACTTCCCCATATATATGTATGGAATGTTGTTTGCAACTGAGAAGAAACTTTATGTTCCCAACAAGCTAGGTGAAGGACGGCTTTCACACAAAATTATCTCTCAGAACTGAGCATGTGGAGAGACTTTCGTTCATCTAGTACAAATTGAACGGTTTGCAGGGGAAAGTCTTACTCTTGTTTCACAGTAATTTTCCTAGTGCCAGGTTGAATTTCCAGCAGTTTTCACTGTAAAACCGATTTGGAACTAGTACGTCCCCATATATATTTATGAGGTGTAGATGGCAACTGAAAAGAAACTTTATGTTCCCAGCAACTTAGGTGAAGGGCGGCTTTCACACACACTTATCTCTCAGAACTGAGCATTTGGAGAGACGTTCGTTCATCTAGCACAAAGGGAACGGGTCACAGGTGAAACAATTATTTTGTTTTCTCAGTCTGTTTCCTAGTGCCGGTTTGAAGTTCCTCCAGTTTTGTCTGTAAAACCGAGTTGGAGATAGTACCTCCCCATAAATATGTAAGGATTTTAGGTTACAAATTAAAAGTAATTTTTGTTCCCAACAAGCTAGGTGAAGAACGGTTTTCACACACACTTATGTCTCAGAACTGAGCACTTGGAGAGACGTTCGTTCATTTAGAAGAAAGGGAACGGGTTGCAGGAGAAACTTTTACTCTGTTATCTCAGTGTGTTTCCTATTGTCGAATTGTATTTCCTGCAGTTTCACTGTAAAACATTGTTGGAGCTAGTACCTCCCAATATAAAGTTATGGAGTGGAGTTTGCAACTGAATGAAACTTTGTGTTCCCAACAAACTAGGTGAATGACAGCTTTCACACACACTTATATCTCAGAACTGAGCACGTGGAGAGACATTCATTCATCTAGAACCAAGGGAAAAGTTTGCAGGAGAAACTTATTCTCTGGTTTCTCAGTCTGTTTCCTAGTACCGATTTGTAGTTCCTGCAGTTTTCATTGTAAAATGTGTTGTAGCTAGTACGTCCCAATATATAGGTATGGAGTGTTGTTTGCAACTGAAAAGAAACTTTGTGTTCCCAACAAGCTAGGAGAAGAATGGCTTTCACACAGACTTATCTCTCAAAACTGAGCATGTGCAGAGACGTTCGTTCATCTAGCCCAAATGGAATGGTTTGCAGGAGAAACCCTTTCACCGTTTTCTCAGTCTGTTTCCTAGTGCCGGTTAGAATTTCCTGCAGTTTTCACGGTAAAACCGAGTTGGAGCTAATACATCCCCAAATATATATATGAGTTTAGTTTGAAACTGAAAAGAAAATTTGTTTTACCAACAAACTAGGTGAAGAACGGCTTTCAAACACACTTATCTCTCAGAACTGGGCACGTAGAGGGACGTTCGTTGATGTAGCAAAAATGGAACGGTTTGCATGGGAAACTCTTACTCTGGTTTCACAGAGTGTTTCCATGGGCCGGTTTGAAGTTTCTGCAGTTTTCACTTTAAAACCGAGTTGGAGCTAATACATACCTATATAAATGTTTGGAGTGTAGTTTGCAATTGAAAAGAAACTTTGTGTTCCCAACAAGCTAGGTGAAGGACGCCTTGACACACACTTATCTCTCAGAACGTAGCATGTGGAGAGACATTCGTTCATCTAGCACAAATGGAACGGTTTGCAGGAGAAATTATAACTCTGGTTTCTCAGTCTGTTTCCTAGTGTCACTTTGAAGTTCCTGCAGTTTTCTCTGTAAAACCGAGTTGAAGCTTGTACCTCCCCATATATATGTATGGAGTGTATTTTGCAACTGAAAAGAAACTTTGTGTTCCCAACAAGATTGGTGAAGCACGGCTTTCACACACACTTATCTCTCAGAAATGAGCACGGGGATAGATGTCCCTTCATCTCGCCGAAAGGGAACAGGTTGCAGGAGAAACATTTACTCTGGTTTCTCAGTTTGTTTCCTAGTGCCAATTTGTAGTTCCTGCAGTTTGTATTGTAAAACAGTGTTGGATCTAGTACCTCCGCATATATAGGTATGGAGTGTAGTTTGCAACTGAAAAGAAACTTTGTGTTCCCAACAAGCTAGGTGATGGACGGCTTTCACATACACTTATCTCTTAGAACTGAGCATGTGGAGAGACGTTCGTTCATCTAGCACAAATGGAAAAGTTTGCAGGCGAAACAATTACTCTGGATTCTCAGGCTTTTTCCTAGTGCCAGGTTTAACTTCCTGCATTTTTCACTGTAAAACCGAGTTGGAGCTTGTACCTCCCCATATATATGTATGGATTGTAGTTTGCATCTGAAAAGAATCTATGTGTTCCCAACAAGCTATGTGAAGTATGGCTTTAACACACATATCTCTCTGAACAGAGCATGAGGATACGTTCTTTCATCTAGCACAAATGGAACAGGTTGCAAGAGAATATCTTACTCTGGTTTCTCAGTCTGTTACCTAGTGCCGTTTTGAAGTTCCTGCAGTTTTCACTGTAAAAGCGATTTGGATTTAATACATCCCAATATATAAGTATGGAGTGTAGTTTGAAACTGAAAAGAAACTTTATGTTCCCAACAATCTATGTGAAGGACGGCTTTCACACACACTTATCTCTCAGAACTTAGCATGTGGAGGGACGTTCGTTCATCTAGCAGAAAGGGAACGGGTTGCAGGTGAAACTATTACTCTGGTTTCTCAATCTGTTTCCTAGTGCCGGTTTGAATTTCCTGCAGTTTTCACTGTAAAACCGAGTTGGAGCTAATTCATCCCCATATATATATATATGGGGTGTAGTTTGCAACTTAAAAGAAACTTTGTTTTTACCGACAAGCTAAGTGAAGGACGGCTTTCCCTCACTCTTATCCACAGAACTGATCATATGGAGAGACGTTCGTTCTTCTAGCACAAAGGGAAAGGTTTGCAGGATAATCTTTGTCTCTGGTTTCTCAGTCTGTTTCCTAGTGCCGGTTTGAATTATCTGCAGCTTTCACTGTAAAACTGAGTTGGAGCTAATATATCCCCATATATATGTATGGAGTGGAGTTTGCACCTGGAAAGAAACTTTGTTTTCCCAACAAGCTAGGTGAAGGACGGCTTTCACACACATTTATCTCTCAGAACTGAGCATGTGGAGAGACATTCGTTCATCTAGCACAAATGGAACGGTTTGCAGGAGAAATTCTTACTCTGGTTTCTCAGTCTGTTTCCTAGTGTCGCTTTGAAGTTCCTGCAGTTTTCATCTGTAAACCGAGTTTGAAGTTGAAGCTTGTAACTCCCCATATATATGTATGGATTGTAGTTTGCATCTGAAAAGAATCTATGCGTTCCCAACAAGCTAGCTGAAGGATGGCTTTAACACACATATCTTTCTGAACTGAGCATGTGGAGACGTTCGTTCATCTAGCACAAAAAGAACTGTTTGCAGGAGAATATCTTACTCTGGTTTTCTCAGTATTTTTCCTAGTGCCAGGTTGAAATTCCAGCAGTTTTCACTGTAAAATCAAGTTGGAGCTAGTACCTCCCCGTATATATGTATGGAGTGTAGTTTGCAACTGAAAAGAAACTTTGTGTTCCCAACAAGCAATTTGAAGGACGGCTTTTCACACACACGAATCTCTCAGAACTGAGCATCTGGAGAGACGATCGTTCATCTAGTAAAAAGGGAACGGGTTGCAGGAGAAACTTTTACTCCAAAGTCTCAGTCTATACCTAGTGCCGTTTTGAAGTTCCTGCAGTTTTCACTGTAAAAGCGATTTGGATTTAATACATCCCAATATTTAAGTATGGAGTGTAGTTTGCAACTGTAAAGAAACTTTATGTTCCCAACAATCTATGTGAAAGAGGCTTTCACACACACTTATCTCTCAGAACTTAGCATGTGGAGGGACGTTCGTTCATCTAGCAGAAAGGGAACGGGTTGCAGGTGAAACTATTACTCTGGTTTCTCAATCTGTTTACTAGTGCCGGTTTGAAGTTCCTGCAGTTTTCACTGTAAAACCGAGTTGGAGCTAATTCATCCCCATATATATATATGGGGTGTAGTTTGCAACTAAAAAGAAACTTTGTTTTACCGACAAGCTAAGTGAAGGACGGCTTTCCCACACTCTTACACTCAGAACTGATCATATGGAGAGACGTTCGTTCTTCTAGCACAAAGGGAAAGGTTTGCAGGATAATCTTTGTCTCTGGTTTCTCAGTCTGTTTCCTAGTGCCGGTTTGAATTATCTGCAGCTTTCACTGTAAAACTGAGTTGGAGCTAATATATTCCCATATATATGTATGGAGTGTAGGTTGCAACTGAAAAGAAACTTTGTGTTCCCAACAAGCTAGGTGAAGTACGGCTTTCACACACACTTATATCTCAGAACTGAGCACGTGGAGAGACATTCGTTCATCTAGAACCAAGGGAAAAGTTTGCAGGAGAAACTTTTTCTCTGGTTTCTCAGTCTGTTTCCTAGTACCGATTGGTAGTTCCTGCAGTTTTCACTGTAAAATGTATTGTAGCTAGTACGTCCCAATATATATGTATGGAGTGTAGTTTGCAACTGAAAAGAAACTTTGTGTTCCCAACAAGCTAGGTGAAGTACGGCTTTCACACAGACTTATCTCTCAAAACTGAGCATGTGCAGAGACGTTCGTTCATCTAGCACAAAGGGAACGGATTGCAGTAGAAACCCTTTCACAGTTTTCTCAGTCTGTTTCCTAGTTCCGGTTAGAATTTCCTGCAGTTTTCACGGTAAAACCGAGTTGGAGCTAATACATCCCCAAATATATATATGGAGATTAGTTTGAAACTGAAAAGGAAGTTTGTTTTACCAACAAACTAGGTGAAGGACGGCTTTTCAAACACACTTAACTCGCAGAACTGGGCACCTACAGGGACGTTCGTTGATGTAGCAAAAATGGAACGGTTTGCATGGGAAACTCTTACTCTTGTTTCACAGCCTTTTTCCATGTGCCGGTTTGAAGTTCCTGCAGTTTTCACTTTAAAACCGTGTTGGAGCTAATACATACCTATATAAATGTTTGGAGTGTAGTTTGCAACTGAAAAGAAACTTTGTGTTCCCAACAAGCTAGGTGAAGGACGGCTTTCACACACACTTATCTCTCAGATCTTACCATGTGGAGAGACATTCGTTCATCTAGCACAAATGGAACGGTTTGCAGGAGAAATTCTAACTCTGGTTTCTCAGTCTGTTTCCTAGTGTCGCTTTGAAGTTCCTGCAGTTTTCTCTGTAAAACCGATTTGAAGCTTTTACCTCCCCATATATATGTATGGAGTGTATTTTGCAACTGAAAAGAAACTTTGTGTTCCCAACAAGTTTGGTGAAGCACGGCTTTCACACACACTTATCTCTCAGAAATGAGCACATCTAGAGGATAGATGTTCCTTCATCTAGCCGAAAGATAACAGGTTGCAGGAGAAACATTTACTCTGGTTTCTCAGTATGTTTCCTAGTGCCGAATTGTAGTTCCTGCAGTTTGCATTGTAAAACAGAGTTGGAGCCAGTACATCCTCATATATAGGTATGGTGTGTATTTTGCAACTGAAAAGAAACTTTGTGTTCCCAACAAGCTAGGTGAAGGAAGGCTTTCACATACAGTTTTATCTCAGAACTGAGCATGTGGAAAGAAGTTCGTTCATCTAGCACAAAGGGAACGGTTTGCAGGTGAAACATTTACTCTGGTTTCTCAGTCTTTTTCCTAGTGCCAGGTTGAACTTCCAGCAGTTTTCACTGTAAAACCGAGTTGGAGCTAATACCTCCCCATATATATGTATGATTTTAGTTGCATCTGAAAAGGATCTATGCGTTCACAACAAGCTAGCTGAAGGATGGCTTTAACACACATATCTTACTGAACTGAGTATGTGGAGACGTTCGTTCATCTAGCACAAAGGAACGGGTTTGCAGGAGAATATCTTACTCTGGTTTCTCAGTATTTTTCCTAGTGCCAGGTTGAAATTCCAGCAGTTTTCACTGTAAACCAAGTTGGAGCTAGTACCTCCCCGTATATATGTATGGAGTGTAGTTTGCAACTTAAAAGAAACTTTGTGTTCCCAACAAGCAATTTGAAGGACGGCTTTCACACACACGAATCTCTCAGACTGAGCATCTGGAGAGACGATCGTTCATCTAGCACAAAGGGAACGGTTTGCAGGAGAAACTTTTACTCTAAAGTCTCAGTCTGTTACCTAGTGCCGTTTTGAAGTTCCTGCAGTTTTCACTGTAAAAGCGATTTGGATTTAATACATCCCAATATTTAAGTATGGAGTGTAGTTTGCAACTGAAAAGAAACTTTATGTTCCCAACAATCTATGTGAAGGACGGCTTTCACACACACTTATCTCTCAGAACTTAGCATGTGGAGGGACGTTCGTTCATCTAGCAGAAAGGGAACGGGTTGCAGGTGAAACTATTACTCTGGTTTCTCAATCTGTTTCCTAGTGCCGGTTTGAAGTTCCTGCAGTTTTCACTTTAAAACCGAGTTGGAGCTAATTCATCCCCATATATATATATATGGGGTGTAGATTGCAACTAAAAAGAAACTTTGTTTTACCGACAAGCTAAGTGAAGGACGGCTTTCCCACACTCTTACCCTCAGAACTGATGATATGGAGAGACGTTCGTTCTTCTAGCACAAAGGGAAAGGTTTGCAGGATAATTTTTATCTCTGGTTTCTCAGTCTGTTTCCTAGTGCCAGTTTGAATTATCTGCAGCTTTCACTGTAAAACTGAGCTGGAGCTAATATATCCCAATATATATGTATGGAGTGAAGTTTGCAACTGAAAAGAAACTTTGTGTTCCCAAAGATAGGTGAAGGTCGGCTTTCACACACACTTATCTCTCAGAACTCAGCATGTGGAGAGACATTCGTTCATCTAGCACAAATGGAACGGTTTGCAGGAGAAATTCTAACTCTGGTTTCTCACTATGTTTCCTAGTGTCGCTTTAAAGTTCCTGCAGTTTTCTCTGTAAAACCGTGTTGAAGCTTTTACATCCCCATATATATGTATGGAGTGTACTTTGCAACTGAAAGGAAACTTTGTGTTCCCAACAAGATTGGTGAAGCACGGCTTTCACACACACTTATCTCTCAGAAAAGAGCACGGGGATAGATGTTCCATCATCTAGCCGAAAGTTAACAGGTTGCAGGAGAAACATTTACTCTGGTTTCTCAGTTTGTTTCCTAGTGCCGTTTTGTAGTTCCTGCAGTTTGCATTGTAAAAGAGATTTGCAGCTAGAACCTCCCCATATACATGTATGGATTGTAGTTTGCATCTGAAAAGAATCTATGTGTTCCCAACAAGCTTGGTGGAGGATGGCTTTAACACTCATATCTCTGTGAACTGAGCATGTGGAGACGTTCGTTCATCTAGCACAAAGGGAATGGGTTGCAGGAGAATCTTTTACTCTGGTTTCTCAGTATGTTTCCTAGTGCTGGTGTGAAGTTCCTGCAGTTTTCAATGTAAAACAGAGTTGGATCTAATACTTCCCCATATATATGTATGGAATGTTGTTTGCAACTGAGAAGAAACTTTATGTTCCCAACAAGCTAGGTGAAGGACGGCTTTCACACAAAATTATCTCTCAGAACTGAGCATGTGGAGAGACTTTCGTTCATCTAGTACAAATTGAACGGTTTGCAGGGGAAAGTCTTACTCTTGTTTCACAGTAATTTTCCTAGTGCCAGGTTGAATTTCCAGCAGTTTTCACTGTAAAACCGATTTGGAACTAGTACGTCCCCATATATATTTATGAGGTGTAGATGGCAACTGAAAAGAAACTTTATGTTCCCAGCAACTTAGGTGAAGGGCGGCTTTCACACACACTTATCTCTCAGAACTGAGCATTTGGAGAGACGTTCGTTCATCTAGCACAAAGGGAACGGGTCACAGGTGAAACAATTATTTTGTTTTCTCAGTCTGTTTCCTAGTGCCGGTTTGAAGTTCCTCCAGTTTTGTCTGTAAAACCGAGTTGGAGATAGTACCTCCCCATAAATATGTAAGGATTTTAGGTTACAAATTAAAAGTAATTTTTGTTCCCAACAAGCTAGGTGAAGAACGGTTTTTCACACACACTTATGTCTCAGAACTGAGCACTTGGAGAGACGTTCGTTCATTTAGAAGAAAGGGAACGGGTTGCAGGAGAAACTTTTACTCTGTTATCTCAGTGTGTTTCCTATTGTCGAATTGTATTTCCTGCAGTTTCACTGTAAAACATTGTTGGAGCTAGTACCTCCCAATATAAAGTTATGGAGTGGAGTTGCAACTGAATGAAACTTTGTGTTCCCAACAAACTAGGTGAATGACAGCTTTCACACACACTTATATCTCAGAACTGAGCACGTGGAGAGACATTCATTCATCTAGAACCAAGGGAAAAGTTTGCAGGAGAAACTTATTCTCTGGTTTCTCAGTCTGTTTCCTAGTACCGATTTGTAGTTCCTGCAGTTTTCATTGTAAAATGTGTTGTAGCTAGTACGTCCCAATATATAGGTATGGAGTGTTGTTTGCAACTGAAAAGAAACTTTGTGTTCCCAACAAGCTAGGAGAAGAATGGCTTTCACACAGACTTATCTCTCAAAACTGAGCATGTGCAGAGACGTTCGTTCATCTAGCCCAAATGGAATGGTTTGCAGGAGAAACACTTTCACCGTTTTCTCAGTCTGTTTCCTAGTGCCGGTTAGAATTTCCTGCAGTTTTCACGGTAAAACCGAGTTGGAGCTAATACATCCCCAAATATATATATGAGTTTAGTTTGAAACTGAAAAGAAAATTTGTTTTACCAACAAACTAGGTGAAGAACGGCTTTCAAACACACTTATCTCTCAGAACTGGGCACGTAGAGGGACGTTCGTTGATGTAGCAAAAATGGAACGGTTTGCATGGGAAACTCTTACTCTGGTTTCACAGAGTGTTTCCATGGGCCGGTTTGAAGTTTCTGCAGTTTTCACTTTAAAACCGAGTTGGAGCTAATACATACCTATATAAATGTTTGGAGTGTAGTTTGCAATTGAAAAGAAACTTTGTGTTCCCAACAAGCTAGGTGAAGGACGCCTTTGACACACACTTATCTCTCAGAACGTAGCATGTGGAGAGACATTCGTTCATCTAGCACAAATGGAACGGTTTGCAGGAGAAATTATAACTCTGGTTTCTCAGTCTGTTTCCTAGTGTCACTTTGAAGTTCCTGCAGTTTTCTCTGTAAAACCGAGTTGAAGCTTGTACCTCCCCATATATATGTATGGAGTGTATTTTGCAACTGAAAAGAAACTTTGTGTTCCCAACAAGATTGGTGAAGCACGGCTTTCACACACACTTATCTCTCAGAAATGAGCACGGGGATAGATGTCCCTTCATCTCGCCGAAAGGGAACAGGTTGCAGGAGAAACATTTACTCTGGTTTCTCAGTTTGTTTCCTAGTGCCAATTTGTAGTTCCTGCAGTTTGTATTGTAAAACAGTGTTGGATCTAGTACCTCCGCATATATAGGTATGGAGTGTAGTTTGCAACTGAAAAGAAACTTTGTGTTCCCAACAAGCTAGGTGATGGACGGCTTTCACATACACTTATCTCTTAGAACTGAGCATGTGGAGAGACGTTCGTTCATCTAGCACAAATGGAAAAGTTTGCAGGCGAACAATTACTCTGGATTCTCAGGCTTTTTCCTAGTGCCAGGTTTAACTTCCTGCATTTTTCACTGTAAAACCGAGTTGGAGCTTGTACCTCCCCATATATATGTATGGATTGTAGTTTGCATCTGAAAAGAATCTATGTGTTCCCAACAAGCTATGTGAAGTATGGCTTTAACACACATATCTCTCTGAACAGAGCATGAGGATACGTTCTTTCATCTAGCACAAATGGAACAGGTTGCAAGAGAATATCTTACTCTGGTTTCTCAGTCTGTTACCTAGTGCCGTTTTGAAGTTCCTGCAGTTTTCACTGTAAAAGCGATTTGGATTTAATACATCCCAATATATAAGTATGGAGTGTAGTTTGAAACTGAAAAGAAACTTTATGTTCCCAACAATCTATGTGAAGGACGGCTTTCACACACACTTATCTCTCAGAACTTAGCATGTGGAGGGACGTTCGTTCATCTAGCAGAAAGGGAACGGGTTGCAGGTGAAACTATTACTCTGGTTTCTCAATCTGTTTCCTAGTGCCGGTTTGAATTTCCTGCAGTTTTCACTGTAAAACCGAGTTGGAGCTAATTCATCCCCATATATATATATATGGGGTGTAGTTTGCAACTTAAAAGAAACTTTGTTTTACCGACAAGCTAAGTGAAGGACGGCTTTCCCTCACTCTTATCCACAGAACTGATCATATGGAGAGACGTTCGTTCTTCTAGCACAAAGGGAAAGGTTTGCAGGATAATCTTTGTCTCTGGTTTCTCAGTCTGTTTCCTAGTGCCGGTTTGAATTATCTGCAGCTTTCACTGTAAAACTGAGTTGGAGCTAATATATCCCCATATATATGTATGGAGTGGAGTTTGCACCTGGAAAGAAACTTTGTTTTCCCAACAAGCTAGGTGAAGGACGGCTTTCACACACATTTATCTCTCAGAACTGAGCATGTGGAGAGACATTCGTTCATCTAGCACAAATGGAACGGTTTGCAGGAGAAATTCTTACTCTGGTTTCTCAGTCTGTTTCCTAGTGTCGCTTTGAAGTTCCTGCAGTTTTCTCTGTAAAACCGAGTTGAAGCTTGTAACTCCCCATATATATGTATGGATTGTAGTTTGCATCTGAAAAGAATCTATATGTTCCCAACAAGCTAGCTGAAGGATGGCTTTAACACACATATCTTTCTGAACTGAGCATGTGGAGACGTTCGTTCATCTAGCACAAAAAGAACTGTTTGCAGGAGAATATCTTACTCTGGTTTCTCAGTATTTTTCCTAGTGCCAGGTTGAAATTCCAGCAGTTTTCACTGTAAAATCAAGTTGGAGCTAGTACCTCCCCGTATATATGTATGGAGTGTAGTTTGCAACTGAAAAGAAACTTTGTGTTCCCAACAAGCAATTTGAAGGACGGCTTTCACACACACGAATCTCTCAGAACTGAGCATCTGGAGAGACGATCGTTCATCTAGTAAAAAGGGAACGGGTTGCAGGGGAAACTTTTACTCCAAAGTCTCAGTCTATTACCTAGTGCCGTTTTGAAGTTCCTGCAGTTTTCACTGTAAAAGCGATTTGGATTTAATACATCCCAATATTTAAGTATGGAGTGTAGTTTGCAACTGTAAAGAAACTTTATGTTCCCAACAATCTATGTGAAAGAGGCTTTCACACACACTTATCTCTCAGAACTTAGCATGTGGAGGGACGTTCGTTCATCTAGCAGAAAGGGAACGGGTTGCAGGTGAAACTATTACTCTGGTTTCTCAATCTGTTTACTAGTGCCGGTTTGAAGTTCCTGCAGTTTTCACTGTAAAACCGAGTTGGAGCTAATTCATCCCCATATATATATATGGGGTGTAGTTTGCAACTAAAAAGAAACTTGTTTTACCGACAAGCTAGTGAAGGACGGCTTTCCCACACTCTTACACTCAGAACTGATCATATGGAGAGACGTTCGTTCTTCTAGCACCAAGGGAAAAGTTTGCAGGATAATCTTTGTCTCTGGTTTCTCAGTCTGTTTCCTAGTGCCGGTTTGAATTATCTGCAGCTTTCACTGTAAAACTGAGTTGGAGCTAATATATTCCCATATATATGTATGGAGTGTAGGTTGCAACTGAAAAGAAACTTTGTGTTCCCAACAAGCTAGGTGAAGTACGGCTTTCACACACACTTATATCTCAGAACTGAGCACGTGGAGAGACATTCGTTCATCTAGAACCAAGGGAAAAGTTTGCAGGAGAAACTTTTTCTCTGGTTTCTCAGTCTGTTTCCTAGTACCGATTGGTAGTTCCTGCAGTTTTCACTGTAAAATGTATTGTAGCTAGTACGTCCCAATATATATGTATGGAGTGTAGTTTGCAACTGAAAAGAAACTTTGTGTTCCCAACAAGCTAGGTGAAGTACGGCTTTCACACAGACTTATCTCTCAAAACTGAGCATGTGCAGAGACGTTCGTTCATCTAGCACAAAGGGAACGGATTGCAGTAGAAACCCTTTCACAGTTTTCTCAGTCTGTTTCCTAGTTCCGGTTAGTATTTCCTGCAGTTTTCACGGAAAAACCGAGTTGGAGCTAATACATCCCCAAATATATATATGGAGATTAGTTTGAAACTGAAAAGGAAGTTTGTTTTACCAACAAACTAGGTGAAGGACGGCTTTCAAACACACTTAACTCGCAGAACTGGGCACCTACAGGGACGTTCGTTGATGTAGCAAAAATGGAACGGTTTGCATGGGAAACTCTTACTCTTGTTTCACAGCCTTTTTCCATGTGCCGGTTTGAAGTTCCTGCAGTTTTCACTTTAAAACCGTGTTGGAGCTAATACATACCTATATAAATGTTTGGAGTGTAGTTTGCAACTGAAAAGAAACTTTGTGTTCCCAACAAGCTAGGTGAAGGACGGCTTTCACACACACTTATCTCTCAGATCTTACCATGTGGAGAGACATTCGTTCATCTAGCACAAATGGAACGGTTTGCAGGAGAAATTCTAACTCTGGTTTCTCAGTCTGTTTCCTAGTGTCGCTTTGAAGTTCCTGCAGTTTTCTCTGTAAAACCGATTTGAAGCTTTTACCTCCCCATATATATGTATGGAGTGTATTTTGCAACTGAAAGAAACTTTGTGTTCCCAACAAGTTTGGTGAAGCACGGCTTTCACACACACTTATCTCTCAGAAATGAGCACATCTAGAGGATAGATGTTCCTTCATCTAGCCGAAAGATAACAGGTTGCAGGAGAAACATTTACTCTGGTTTCTCAGTATGTTTCCTAGTGCCGAATTGTAGTTCCTGCAGTTTGCATTGTAAAACAGAGTTGGAGCCAGTACATCCTCATATATAGGTATGGTGTGTATTTTGCAACTGAAAAGAAACTTTGTGTTCCCAACAAGCTAGGTGAAGGAAGGCTTTCACATACAGTTTTATCTCAGAACTGAGCATGTGGAAAGAAGTTCGTTCATCTAGCACAAAGGGAACGGTTTGCAGGTGAAACATTTACTCTGGTTTCTCAGTCTTTTTCCTAGTGCCAGGTTGAACTTCCAGCAGTTTTCACTGTAAAACCGAGTTGGAGCTAATACCTCCCCATATATATGTATGGATTTTAGTTTGCATCTGAAAAGGATCTATGCGTTCACAACAAGCTAGCTGAAGGATGGCTTTAACACACATATCTTACTGAACTGAGTATGTGGAGACGTTCGTTCATCTAGCACAAAAGGAACGGGTTGCAGGAGAATATCTTACTCTGGTTTCTCAGTATTTTTCCTAGTGCCAGGTTGAAATTCCAGCAGTTTTCACTGTAAACCAAGTTGGAGCTAGTACCTCCCCGTATATATGTATGGAGTGTAGTTTGCAACTTAAAAGAAACTTTGTGTTCCCAACAAGCAATTTGAAGGACGGCTTTCACACACACGAATCTCTCAGAACTGAGCATCTGGAGAGACGATCGTTCATCTAGCACAAAGGGAACGGTTTGCAGGAGAAACTTTTACTCTAAAGTCTCAGTCTGTTACCTAGTGCCGTTTTGAAGTTCCTGCAGTTTTCACTGTAAAAGCGATTTGGATTTAATACATCCCAATATTTAAGTATGGAGTGTAGTTTGCAACTGAAAAGAAACTTTATGTTCCCAACAATCTATGTGAAGGACGGCTTTCACACACACTTATATCTCAGAACTTAGCATGTGGAGGGACGTTCGTTCATCTAGCAGAAAGGGAACGGGTTGCAGGTGAAACTATTACTCTGGTTTCTCAATCTGTTTCCTAGTGCCGGTTTGAAGTTCCTGCAGTTTTCACTTTAAAACCGAGTTGGAGCTAATTCATCCCCATATATATATATATATGGGGTGTAGATTGCAACTAAAAAGAAACTTTGTTTTACCGACAAGCTAAGTGAAGGACGGCTTTCCCACACTCTTACCCTCAGAACTGATGATATGGAGAGACGTTCATTCTTCTAGCACAAAGGGAAAAGTTTGCAGGATAATTTTTATCTCTGGTTTCTCAGTCTGTTCCCTAGTGCCAGTTTGAATTATCTGCAGCTTTCACTGTAAAACTGAGCTGGAGCTAATATATCCCAATATATATGTATGGAGTGTAGGTTGCAACTGAAAAGAAACTTTGTGTTCCCAACAAGCTAGGTGAAGGACGGCTTTCACATAAAGTTTAATCTCAGAACTGATCATGTGGAGAGAATTTCGTTCATCTAGCACAAAGGGAACGGTTTGCAGGTGAAACACTTACTTTGGTTTCTCAGTCTTTTTCCTAGTGCCAGGTTGAACTTCCAGCAGTTTTCACTGTAAAACCGTGTTGGAGCTAATACCTCCCCATATATATGTATGGATTGTAGTTTGCATCTGAAAAGAATCTATGCGTTCACAAAAAGCTAGCTCAAGGATGGCTTTAACACACTTATCTTTCTGAACTGAGCATGTGGAGACGTTTGTTCATCCAGCACAATAGGAACGGTTTGCAGGAGAATATCTTACTCTGGTTTCTCAGTGTGTTTCTTAGTGCCGGTATGAATTTCCTGCATTTTTCACTGTTAAAGCGAGTTGGTTCTAATACATCCCCATATATATCTATGGAGTGTAATTTGCAACTGAAAAGAAACTTTATGTTCCCAATATTTTAGGTGAAAGTCGGCTTTCACACACACTTATCTCTCAGAACTGAGCATGTGGAGAGATATTCGTTCATCTAGCACAAAGGGAATGGTTTGCAGGAGAAACAAATACTCTGGTTTCTCAGTATGTTTCCTAGTGCTGGTGAGAAGTTCCTGCAGTTTTCAATGTAAAACAGAGTTGGATCTAATACATCCCCATATATATGTATGGAATGTAGTTTGCAACTGAGAAGAAATTTTATGTTCCCAACAAGCTAGTTGAAGGACGGCATTCACACAATATTATCTCTCAGAACTGAGCATGTGGAGAGTCTTTCGTTCATCTAGTACAAATTGAACGGTTTGCAGGAGAAACTTTTACTCTGGTTTCTAAGTCTGTTTCCTAGTGCCGGTTTGAAGTTCCTGCAGTTTTCACTTTAAAACCGAGTTGGAGTTATTACCAACGCATATAAATATATGGAGTGTAGTTTGCAAGTGAAAAGAAATTATGTGTTCCCAACAAGCTAGGTGAAGGACTACTTTCACACACACTTATATCTAAGAATTTAGCATGTGGAGAGACTTTCGTTCATGTAGCACAAATGGAAAAGTTTGCAGGAGAAATTTTTACTCTGGTTTCTCAGTCTATTTCCTAGAACCGATTTGTAGTTCCTGCAGTTTTCACTGTAAATTAGTATTGGAGCTAGTACCTCCCCATATATATGTATGGATTGTAGTTTGAAATTGAAAAGAGTCTTTGTGTTCCCAACAAGATATGTGAAGTTTGGCTTTCACACAGACTTATCTCTCAAAACTGAGCATTTGGAGAAACTTTCGTTCATCTAGCACAAATGGAATGGATTGCAGAAGAAACTCTTACACTGTTTTCTCAGTCTTTTCCTAGTGCCGGTTAGAATTTCCTGCAGTTCTCACTGTAAAACCGAGTTGGAGCTAATACATCCCGAAATATATATATGGAGTTTAGTTTGAAACTGAAAAGAAAATTTGTTTTACCAACAAACTAGTTGAAGGAAGGCTTTCAAACACACTTATCTCTCAGAACTGGGCACGTAGAGGGACGTTCGTAGATCTAGCAAAAATGGAACGCGTTTCAGGGAAAACTCTTACTCTTGTTTCACAGCGTGTTTCCAACGGCCAGTTTGAAGTTCCTGCAGTTTTCAATGTAAAACCTGTTTGGAGCTATTACCTCCCCATATATATGTATGGAGTGTAGTTTGCATGTGAAAAGAAAATTAGTGTTCCGAACAACCTAGTTGAACGATGGCTTTAACACACATATCTCTCTGAACTGAGCATGTGGAGACGTTCGTTCATCTAGCACAAAAGTAACGAGATGCAGGAGAATATCTTTCTCTGGTTTCTCAGTGTTTTTCCTAGTGCCGGTATGAATTTCCTGCATTTTTCACTGTAAAACCGAGTTGGATCTAATACATCCCTATATATATCTATGGAGTGTACTTTGCAACTGAAAAGAATCTTTATGTTCCCAACAAGTTAGGTGAAGTACGGTTTTCACACACATTTATCTCTCAGAACTGAGCATGTGGAGAGACATTCTTTCATCTAGCACAAAGTGAATGGTTTGCAGGAGAAACTTTTACTCTGGTTTCTCAGTATGTTTTCTACTGCTGGTTTCAAGTTCCTGCAGTTTTCAATGTAAACCCGGTTTGGATCTAATACATCCTCATATATATGTATGGAGTGTAGTTTGCAACTGAAAAGAAACTTTGTGTTCCCAACATGGTAGGTGAAGGACGGCTTTCACACAGAATTATCTCTCAGAACTGAGCATGTGGAGAGACTCTCTTTCATCTAGTACAAATTGAACGGGTTGCAGGAGAAAGTATTACTCTGGGTTCTCAGTCTGTTTCTTAGTGCCGGGTTGAAGTTCCTGCAGTTTTCACTTTAAATCCGAGTTGGAGTTATTACATACCCATATAAATATATGCAGTGTAGTTTGCAAGTGAAAAGAAATTATGTGTTCCCAACAAGCTAGGTGAAGGACTGCTTTCACACACACTTATCTCTCAGAATTGAGCATGTGGATAGACTTTCGTTCATCTTGCAGAAAGGGAAAAGTTTGCAGGAGAAACTTGTACTCTGGTTTCTGAGTCTGATTCCTAGTACCGATTTCTAGTTCCTGCAGTTTACACTGTAAATATGTGTTGGAGCTAGTACCTCCCCATATATACGTATGGAGTTTAGTTAGCAACTGAAAAGAAACTATGTGTTCCCAACAAGCTAGGTGAAGGAAGGCTTTCACACATAATTTTCTCTCAGAATTGAGCATGTGGAGAGACGTTAGTTCATCTAGCACAAAGGGAACGGTTTGCAGGTGAAACTCTTACTCTTGTTTCACAGTAATTTTCCTAGAGCCAGGTTGAAATTCCAGCAGTTTTCACTGTAAAACCGAGTTGGAGCTAGTACCTCCCCATATATATTTATGAAGTGCAGATTGCAACTGAAAAGAAATTTTGTGTTCCCAATAAGCTATTTGAAGGACGGCTATGACACACACTTATCTCAGAACTGAGAATTTGGAGAGACTTTCGGTCATCTAGCACAAATGGAACGGTTTACAGGAGAAACTTTTACTCTGGTTTCTCAGTCTGTTTCCTAGTGCCGGTTTGAATTTCCTGCAGTATTCCCGGTAAAACCGAGTTGGAGCTAATACATCCCCAAATATATACATGGAGTTATGTTTGAAACTGAAAAGAAAATTTGTTTTACCAACAAACTAGGTGAAGGGCGGCTTTCAAACACATTTATCCCTCAGAAGTCGGCACGTAGAGGGACGTTCGTTGATGAAGCAAAAATGGAACGGGTTGCAGGGGAAACTTTTACTCTGGTTTCACAGCCTGATTCCAAGGGCCGGTTTGAAGTTCCTGCAGTTTTCACTGTAAAACCGAGTTGGAGCTAGTACCTCCCCATATATATTTATGAAGTCTAGAATGCAACTGAAATGAAACTTTGTGTTCCCAACAAGCTATTTGAAGGACGGCTTTCACACACAGTTACCTCTCAGAACTGAGCATATGGACAGACGTTCGTTCATCTAGCACAAATGGAACGGTTTGCAGGAGAAACTCTTATTCTGTTTTCTCAGTGTGTTTCCTAGTGTTGGTTTAAAGTTCCTGCAGTTTTCATTGAAAAATCGAGTTGGATCTAATACATACCCATATATAAGTATGGAGTGTAGTTTGCAACTGAAAAGAAACTTTATGTTCCAAACAACCGAGGTGAAGGACGTCTTTCACACACACTTATCTCTCAAAACTGTGCATGTGGAGAGACGTTCGTTCAATAGCACAAATGTAACGGATTGCAGGGAAACTTTTACACTGTTTTCTCAGTCTGTTTCCTAGTGCCGTTTTGAAGTTCCTGCAGTTTTCAATGTAAAACCGAGTTGGAGCTAATACATCCCCAAATATATATATGGAGTGTATTTTGCAACTGAAAAGAAAATTTGTTTTACCAACAAGCTAAGTGAAGGATGGTTTTCACACACTCTTACTCTCAGAAATGAGCATATGGAGAGACGTTCGTTCTTCTAGCACAAATGGAACGGGTTGCAGGTGAAACACTTAGTGTGGTTTCTCATTCCTTTTCCTAGTGTCGCTTTGAATTTCCTCCAGTTTTCACTGTAAAAGAGATTTGGAGCTAGTACTTCCCCATATATATGTATGGACTGTAGTTTGCATTTGAAAAGAAACTTTGTCTTTCCAAAAGCTAGGTGATGGACGACTTTAACACACACTTATCTCTCAGAAATGAGCCTGTGGAGAGACATTCGTTCATCTAGAACAAAGGGAACGGTTCGCAGGAGAAACAATTATTATGGTTTCTCAGTCTATTTCCTAGTGAAGGTTTGAAGTTCCTGCAGTTTTCTCTGTAAAACCACGTTGGAGATAGTACCTTCCCATATATATGTAAGGATTGTAGCTTACAACAGAAAAGAAACTTTGTGTTCCCAACAAGCTAGGTGAAGAACGGCTTTCACACACACTTATGTCTCAGAACTGAGCACATGGAGAGACGTTCGTTCAATTAGCACAAAGGGAACGCGTTGCAGGAGAAACTTTTACTCTGGTATCTCAGTCTGTTTCCTAGTGTGGATTTGTAGTTCCTGCAGTTTCACTGTAAAACATTGTTGGATCTATTACCCCCCAGTATATAGGTATGGAGTGTAGTTTGCAACTGAATAGAAAATTTGTGTTCCCAACAAGCTAGGTGAAGTACTGCTTTCACACACACATATCTCTCAGAACTGAGCATGTGGAGAGACGTAAGTTCATCTAGCACAAAGGGAACGGGATGCTGGAGAAACTCTTACTCTTGTTTCTCAGTCTGTTACCTAGTGCCAGGTTGAAGTTCCTGCATTTTTCACTGTAAAACCGATTTGGAGCTAATATATCCCCAAATATATATATGGACTGCTGTTTGCAACTGAAAATAAAATTTGTGTTCCCAACAAGATAGGTGAAGGACGGCTTTCACACACACTTATATCTCAGAACTGAGCACGTGGAGTGACATCCGTTCATCTAGCACAAATGGAAAAGTTTGCAGGAGAAATTATTACTCTGGTTTCTCAGTCTATTTCCTAGAACCGATTGTAGTTCCTGCAGTTTTCACTGTAAAAATATGTTGGAGCTAGTACGTCCCAATATATAAGTATGGACTGTAGTTTGCAATTGAAAAGAAACTTTGTGTTCCCAACAAGCTATGTGAAGCACGGCTTTCACACAGACTTATCTCTCAAAACTGAGCATTTGGAGAGACTTTTGTTCATCTAGCACAAATGGAACGGACTGCAGGAGAAACTCTTACACTGTTTTCTCAGTCTGTTTCCTAGTGCCGGTTAGATTTTCCTGCAGTTCTCACTGTAAAACCGAGTTGGAGCTAATACATCCCGAAATATATACATGGAGTTTAGTTTGAAACTGAAAAGAAAATTTGTTTTACCAACAAACTATTTGAAGGACGGCTTTCAAACACACTTATCTCTCAGAACTGGGCACGTAGAGGGACGTTCGTAGATCTAGCAAAAATGGAACGCGTTTCAGGGGAAACTCTTACTCTGGTTTCACAGCGTGTTTCCAACAGCCGGTTTGAAGTTCCTGCAGTTTTCAATGTAAAACCTGTTTGGAGCTATTACCTCCCCATATATATGTATGGAGTGTAGTTTGCATGTGAAAAGAAAATTAGTGTTCCGAACAACCTAGTTGAACGATGGATTTAACACACATATCTCTCTGAACTGAGCATGTGGAGACGTTCGTTCATCTAGCACAAAAGTAACGAGATGCAGGAGAATATCTTTCTCTGGTTTCTCAGTGTTTTTCCTAGTGCCGGTATGAATTTCCTGCATTTTTCACTGTAAAATCGAGTTGGATCTAATACATCCCTATATATATCTATGGAGTGTACTTTGCAACTGAAAAGAATCTTTATGTTCCCAACAAGTTAGGTGAAGGACGGTTTTCAACACACATATCTCTCAGAACTGTGCATGTGGAGAGACATTCGTTCATCTAGCACAAAGTGAATTGTTTGCAGGAGAAACATTTTTTCTGGTTTCTCAGTATGTTTCCTAGTGCTGGTTTCAAGTTCTTGCAATTTTCATTCTAAAATCGAGTTGGAGCTAATACATCCCCATATATATGTATGGAGTGTAGTTTGCAACTGAAAAGAACCTTTTTGTTCCCAACATGGTAGGTGAAGAACGGATTTCACACACACTTATCTCTCAGAACTGAGCACGTGGAGAGACATTCGTTCATCTAGCAAAAAGGGAAAAGTTTGCAGGAGAAATTTTTACTCTGGTTTCTCAGTCTATTTCCTAGAACCGATTTGTAGTTCCTGCAGTTTTCACTGTAAAAATATGTTGGAGCAAGTACGTCCCAATATATAGGTATGGAGGGTAGTTTGCAATTGAAAAGAAACTTTGTGTTCCCAACAAGCTATGTGAAGGACGGCTTTCACACAGAATTATCTCAGAACTGAGCATGTGGAGAGACGTTCGTTCATCTAGCACAAAGGGAATGGGTTGCTGGAGAAACTCGTACTCTGGTTTCTCAGTCTGTTTCCTAGTGCCGGTTTAAAGATCCTGCAGTTTTCATTGAAAAAGCGAGTTGGATCTAATACATAACCATATATAATTATGGATTGTAGTTTGCAACTGAAAAGAAACTTTATGTTCCCAACAACCTAGGTGAAGGACTGCTTTCACACACACTTATCTCTCAGAACTGAGCATGTTTAGAGACGTTCGTTCATCTAGCACAAACAGAACGGATTTCAGTGGAAACACTTACACTTTTTTCTCACTATGTTTCCTAGTGCCGGTTTGAAGTTCCTGCAGTTTTCAATGTAAAAGAGAGTTGGAGCCAATACATACCCACATATATATATGGAGTGTAGTTTGCGACGGAAAAGAAAATTTGTTTTACCAACAAGCTTGTTGAAGGATGGTTTTCACACACTCTTACTCTCAGAACTGAGCTTATGGAGAGACGTTCGTTTTTCTAGCACAAAGTGAACGGGTTGCAGGACAAACTTTTACTCTGGTATCTCCGTCTGTTTCCTAGTGTCGATTTGTAGTTCCTGCAGTTTCACTGTAAAATATTGTTGGAGCTAGTACCACCCAATACATAGGTATGGAGTGTAGTTTGCAATTGAAAAGAAACTTTGTGTTCCCAACAAGATAGGTGAAGTATGGCTTTCACACACACATATCTCTCAGAACTGAGCATGTGGAGAGACGTCCGTTCATCTAGCACAAAGGGAAAGGTTTGCAGGGGAAACTTTTCCTCTGGTTTCTCAGGCTGTTTCCTAGTGCCGGTTTCAATTTCCTGAAGTTTTCACTGTAAAATCGAGTTGTAGCTAATACATACCTATATATATATATGAAGTGTAGTTTGCAACTGAAAAGAAACTTTGTGTTCCCAACAAGCTAGGTGAAGGGCGGCTTTCACACACACTTCCCTCTCAGAACTTAGCATGTGGAGAGATGTCCGTTCATCTAGCACAAAGGGAAAGGTTTGCAGGAGAAACTTTTACTCTGGATTCTCATTTTGTTTCCTAGTGCCGATTTGTAGTTCCTGCAGTTTGAATTGTAAAACAGACTTGGATTTAGTACATCTGCATATATAGTTATGGAGTGTAGTTTGCAACTAAAAAGAAATTCTGTGTTCCCAACAAGCAAGGTGAAGGACGGCTTTCACACAAAATTATCTCTCAGAACTGAGCACGTGGAGAGATTTCGTTCATCAAGCACAGAGGAAAAGTTTGAATGGAGAAACTTTTACTCTGGTTTCTCAGTCTGTTTCCTAGTACAGATTTGTAGTTCGTGCAGTTTTCACTGTAAAACAGTGTTGGAGCTAGTACCTCCCCATATATTGGAATGGAGTGTAGTTTGGAACTGAAAAGAAATTTTGTGTTCCCAACAAGCTAGGTGAAGGACGGCTTTCACAGACACTTATCTCTCAGAACTGAGCCTGTGGATAGACGTCCGTTCATCTAGCACAAAGTGAACGGGTTGCACGAGAAACTTTTCTTCTGGTTTCTCAGGCTGTTTCCTAGTGCCGGTTTCAATTTCCTGAAGTTTTCACTGTAAAACCGAGGTGGGAATAATACATACCCAAATATATATATGGAGTGTAGTTTGCAACTGAAATGTAAATTTTTGTTCCCAACAAGCTAGGGGAAGGACGGCTTTCACACACACTTATCTCTCAGAAATGAGCACGTGGAGAGACTTTCGTTCATTTATCTCAAAGGGAAAAGTTTGCAGGAGAAACTTTTAATCTGGTGTCTCTGTTTCCTAGTGTCGATTTGTAGTTCCTGCAGTTTCACTGTAAAACATTGTGGCGCTACTACCACTCAATATATAGGTATGGAGTTTAGTTTGCAAATGAAAAGAAACTTTGTGTTCCCACAAGCTAGGTGAAGGACGGCTTATCTCTCAGAACTGAGCATGTGGAGAGACGTTCGTTCATCAAGCACAAAGAGAACGGGTTGCTGGAGAAACACTTACTCAGTTTTCTCAGTCTGTTTCTTAGTGCTGGTTTGAAGTTCCTGCAGTTTTCACTTTAAAGCGAGTTGGATCTAATACATCCCCATATATAAGTATGGAGTGTAGTTTGCAACTGAAAAGAAACTTTATGTTCTCAACAAGCTAATTGAAGGATGGCTTTCACACAGAGTTATCTCTCATAACTGAGCATGTGGTGAGACGTTCGTTCATCTAGCACAAAGGAACGTGTTGCAGGAGAAACACTTACTCTGTTTTCTCATTCTGTTTCCTAGTGCCGGTTTGAAGATCCTGCAGTTTTCACTGTAAAACCGAGTTAGAGCAAATAAATCCCCAAATATATATATGGAGTGTAGTTTGCAACTGAGAAGAAACTTTATGTTCTCAACAAGCTAGGTGAAGGACGGCTTTCACACACAGTTTTATATCACAACTGAGCATGTGGAGAGACGTTCGTTCATCTAGCCCAAAGGAACGGCTTGCAGGTGAAACTCTTACTCTGGTTTCTCAGTATTTTTCCTAGTGCCATATTGAAGTTCCAGCAGTTTTCACTGTAAAATCGAGTTGGAGCTAGTAACTCCCCGTATATATGTATGGAGTGTAGTTTGCAACTGAAAAGAAACTTTGTGTTCCCAACAAACTAGGTGAAGGACGGCTTTCAAGCACACTTATCTCTCAGAACAGAGCACGTAGATATACTTTCGTTGATTTAGCACAAATGGAATGGGTTACAGGGAAACTCTTACTCTTGTTTCACCGTCTGTTTCCAAGGGCCTGTTTGAAGTTCCTGCAGTTTTCACTGTAAAACCGAGTTGGAGCTAGTACATACCCATATAAATGTAAGGAGTGTAGTTTGCAAGTGAAAAATAATTTTGTGTTCCAAAGAAGCTAGGTGAAGTACGGCTTTCACACACAATTATCTCTCAGAATTGAACATGTGGAGAGATTTTCGTTCATCTAGCACAAAGGGAAAAGTTTGCAGAAGAAATTTTACTCTGGTTTCTCAGTCTGTTTCCTATTGTCGATTGGTTGTTCCTGCAGTTTTCACTGTATAATATTGTTGGAGCTTCTACCTCCCAATATATAGGTATGGAATGTAGTTTGCAACTGAAAAGAAACTTTGTGTTCCCAACAAACTAAGTGAAGCACGGCTTTCACACACACTTAACTTTCAGAAATGAGCACGTGGAGAGACGTCCGTTCATCTAGCAGAAAGGGAACAGGTTGCAGGAGAAACTTTAATCTGGTTTCTCTGTTTCCTAGTGCCGATATGTACTTCCTGCAGTTAGCATTTTAAAACGGATTTGGAGCTAGTACCTCCCCATATATAGGAATGGAGTGTAGTTTGCAACTGAAAAGAAACTTTGTGTTCCCAACAAGCAAGGTGAAGGATGGCTTTCATACACAATTAACTCTCAGAACTGAACATGTGGAGAGACGTTCGTTCATCTAGTACAAATTGAACGGTTTGCAGGAGAAAGTTTTACTGTGGTTTCTCAGTCTGTTTCTAGTGTCGATTGGTAGTTCCTGCAGTTTTCACTGTAAAATATTGTTTTAGCTTGTACCTCCCAGTATATAGGTATGGAGATTAGTTTGCAACTGAAAAGAAACTTTGTGTTCCGAAAAAGCTAGGTGAAGCACGGCTTTCACAATCACTTATCTCTCAGAACTGAGCACGTGGAGAGACGTCCGTTCATCTAGCAGAAAGGGAACAGGTTGCAGGAGAAACTTTAATCTGGTTTCTCTATCTGTTTCCTAGTGCCGATATGTAGTTCCGGCAGTTTGCATTGTAAAACAGATTTGGAGTTAGTACCTCCCCATATATAGGTATGGAGTGTATTTTTCCACTGAAAAGAAACTTTGTGTTCCCAACAAGCAAGGTGAAGAACGGCTTTCACACACAATAATCTCTCAGAACTGAGCATGTGAAGAGACGATCGTTCATCTAGCACAAAGGGAACGGGTTGCAGATAAAACTATTTCTTTGGTTTCTCAGTCTGTTTCCTAGTGCCTGGTTGATGTTCCAGCAGTTTTCACTGTAAAACAGAGTTGGAGATACTACCTTCCCATATATATGTATGCAGTGAAGCTTGTTACTGAAAAGAAACTTTTTGTTCCCAACATGCTAGTGAAGGACGGCTTTCACACACAATTATCTCTCATAACTGAGTATGTGGAGAGACGTTTGTTCATGTAGCACAAATGGAACGGGTTGCAGGAGAAACAATTTCTCTGGTTTCTCAGTATGTTTCCTAGTGCCAGGTTGAAGTTCCTGCACTTTTCAGTATAAAACCGAGTTGAAGCTAGTAAATCCACATATATAGTTATGGAGTGTAGTTTGCAACTGAAAAGAAATTTTGTGTTCCCAACAAGCTAGTTGAAGTACGGCTTTCACACAAACTAATCTCTCAGAACTGAGCACGTGGAGAGACGTTCGTTCATCAAGCACAATGGGAAAATTTTGCAGGAAAACCTTTAACGCTGGTTTCTCAGTTTGTTTCCTAGTGTCGATTTGTACTTCCTGCATTTTTATTGTAAAACTTTGTTAGAGCTAGTACCTCCCAATATATAGGTATGGAGTGTAGTTTGCAACTGAAATGAAACTTTGTGTTCCCAACAAGCTAGGTAAAGGACGGCTTTCACTCACACTTACCTCTCAGAACTGAGCATTTGGAGAGAAGTTCGTTCATCTAGCACAAAGGGAATGGGTTGGTGGAGAAACTCATACTCTGGTTTCTCAGTCTGTTTCCTAGTGCCGGTTTGAAGTTCCTGCAGTCTTCACTGTAACGCGAGTTGGATCTAATACATCCCATTATATAAGTATGGAGTGTAGTTTGCAACTGAAATGAAACTTTATGTTCCCAACAAGCTAGGTGAAATACGGCTTTCACACACACTTACTTCTCAGAACTGAGCATGTGGAGAGAAGTTCGTTCATCTAGCCAAAGTGAACGGGTTGCTGGAGAAACTCATACTCTGGTTTCTCATTCTGTTTCCTAGTGCCAGTTTGAAGTTCCTGCAGTTTTCACTGTAAAACCGAGTTGTAGCTAATACCTATCCATATATATGTATGGAGTGTAGTTTGCAACTGAAAAGAAACTTTGTGTTCCCAACAAGATAGGTGAAGCATGGCTTTCACTCACACTTATCCCTCAGTACTGAGCATGAGGAGAGACGTCCGTTCATCTAGCCGAAAGGGAACAGTTTGCAGGAGAACCTTTTACTCTGTTTTCTCACACTATTTCCTAGAGCAGATTTGTAGTTCCTGCAGTTTTCATTGTAAAACAGAGTTGGAGCTAGTACCTCCCCATATATAGGTATGGAGTGTAGTTTGCAACTGAAAAGAAATTTTGTGTTCCCAACAAGCAAGGTGAAGGACGGTTTCACACACAATTATCTCTCAGATCTGAGCATCCTGAGAGACGTTCATTCATCTATCACAAAGGGTACGGTTTGCAGGAGAAAGTTTTACTCTGGTTTCTCAGTCTGTTTCCTAGTGCCGGTTGGAATTTCTTGCAATTTTCACTTTAAAATCGAGTTGGAGCTAATACATCCCCATATTTCTGTATGGGGTGTATTATGCAACTGCAAAAACTTGTTGTTCCCAAAAAGCTAGGTGAAGGACGGCTTTCACACACAATTATATCTCAGAACTGAGCATGTGAAGAGACGTTCGTTCATCTAACACAAAACGAACGGGTTGCAGGAGAACCTTTACTCCGGTTTCTCAGCCTGTTTCCTATTGCCGGTTTGAAGTACCTGCAGTTTTCACTTTAAAACCGAGATGGAGTTAGTACTTACCCATATATATGTATGAAGTGTAGTTTCCCAGTTGAAAGAACTGTGTGTTCCCAAAAAGCTAGATTAAGGACGTCTTTCCCACAGACATATCTCTCAGAACTGAGCATGTTGGGAGGAGTTCATTCATCTATCACAAAGTGAACGTGTTGCAGGAGAAACTTTTACTCTGGTTTCTCAGTCTGTTTCCTAGTGCCTGTTTGAAGTTCCTGCAGTTTTCACTGTAAAAGAGTGTTGGAACTAATACATTCCCATATATATGTATGGAGTGTAGTTTTCAACTGAAAAAATCTTTGTTTTCCCAACAAGCTAAGTGAAGGACGGCTTTCACACACACTTTTTTCTCAGATCTGAGCATGTGGAGAGACGTTCGTTCATCTAGCACAAAGGGAACGTTTTGCAGTGGAAATTTTACTAAGATTTATCAGTAGGTTTCCTAGTGCCCTATTGAATTTCCTGCAGTTTTCACTGTAAAATCGATATGAGCTTGTTCCTCCCTATATATATGTATGGAGTGTAGTTTGCAACTGAAAAGAAACTTTGTGTTCCCCACAAGCTAGGTGAAGGACTGCTTACACACACAAATATCTCTCAGAACTGAGCATGTGTAGAGACGTTCATTCATCTAGCACAAAGGGAGCGGGTTGCAGGAGAAAGTATTTTCTGGTTTCTCAAACTGTTTTCTAGTGCTGGGTTGAAGTTCCTACTCTTTTCACTGTAAAATCCTGTTGGAGCTAGTACATCCCTATATATATGTACGGTGTGTAGTTTGCAACTGAAAAGAAACTTTGCGTTCTCAACAAGCTAGTTGAAGAATGGCTTTCACACACAATTATATCTCAGAACGGAGCATGTGGTGAGACGTTCGTTCATGTAGCACAAAGGGAACGGGTTGCAGGGGAAACTTTTACTCTTGTTTCTCAGTCAGTTTCCTAGTGCCGCTTTGAAGTTACTGCAGTTTACACTGTAAAATCGAGTTGTAGCTAGTACTTCCCCATATATATTTATGGAGTGTAGTTTGCAACTGAAAAGAATCTTTGTGTTCCCAACAAGCTAGGTGAAGTGCGGCTTTCACACACACTTATCTCTCAGAACCTAACATGTGGAGAGACGTTCGTTCACCTAGGAAAATGGGAACGGTTTACAGGAGAAACTTTTTCTCTGGGTTCTGAGGCTGTTTCCTAGTGCTGGTTTGAAATTCCTGAAGTTTTCACTGTAAAACCGAGTTGGAGCTAGTACTACCCCATATAAATGTATGGAGTGTATTTTGCAACTGAAAAGAAACTTTGTGTTTCCAACAAGCTAGGTGAAGGACGGCATTCACACACTCTTATATCTCTCAACTGAGCATGTGGAGAGACGTTCGTTCATCTAGCACAAAGGGAACGGTTTGCGGGGGAAATTTTACTAAGCTTTCTCAGTCTGTTTCCTAGGGCCGTATTGAAGTTCCTGCCGTTTTCACTGTAAAACCGATTTGAGCTAGTACCTCCCCATATATATGTATGGAGTGCAGTTTGCAACTGAAAAGAAACTTTGTGTTCCCAAGAAGCTAGGTGAAGAGCGGCTTTCACACACACTTACCACTCAGAACTGAGCATGTGGAGAGACGTTCATTCACCTAGGACAAAGGGAACGATTTACAGGAGAAACTTTTACTCTGGGTTCTGAGACTGTTTCCTAGTGCCGGTTTGAAGTTCCTGCAGTTTTCACTGTAAAACCGAGTTGGAGCTAGTTCTTCCCCATATAAATTTATGGGGTGTATTTTGCAACTGAAAAGAAACTTTGTGTTCCCAACAAGCTAGGTGTAGGATGGCATTCACACACACTTATATCTCACAACTGAGCATGTGGAGAGACGTTCGTTCATCTAGCACAAAGGGAACAGTTTGTGGGGAAAATTTTACTAAGTTTTCTCTGTCTGTTTCCTAGTGCTGTATTGAAGTTCCTGCAGTTTTCACTGTAAAACCGATTTGAGCTAGTATTTCCCCATGTATATATATGGAGTGCAGTTTGCAACTGAAAAGAAATTTTGTATTCCCATCAAGCTAGGTGAAGGACGGCTTTCACACACACTTATCTCTCAGAACTGAGCATGTGGAGAGACGTTCGTTCATCCAGCACAATGGGAACGGTAGCAGGGGAAACTTTTACTCTGGGTTCTCAGTTTGTTTCCTAGATCCGGTTTTAAGTTCCTGCAGTTTTCAGTGTAAAACCGAGTTGGAGCTAGTACATCCCCATATAAATTTATGTAGTGTGGATTGCAACTGAAAAGAAACTTTGTGTTCCCAACAAGCTATGTGAAAGACGGCTTTCACACACACTTATATCTCAGAACTGAGCATGTGGAGAGACGTTCATTCATCTACCACAAAGGGAACGGGTTGCAGGGGAAACTATTCTCTGGTTTCTCAATCTGTTTCCTATTTCCGTTTTGAAGATCCTGCAGTTTTCGCTGTAAACACGAGTTGGAACTAGTACCTCCTCTTATATATGTATGGATTGTTTTTTGCAACTGAATAGAAAATTTGTGTTCCCAACAAGCTAGCTGAAGTGCTCCTTTCACACACAATTATTTCTCAGAACGGAGCATGAGGAGAAACTTTCGTTCACCTAGCACAAAATGAACGGGTTGCAGGAGAAATTTTACTAAGCTTTCTCAGTCTGTTTCCTTGTGCCGTATTAAAGTTCCTGCCGTTTTCACTATAAAACCGATTTGAGCAAGTACCTCCCCATATATATGTATGGACTGTAGTTTGCAACTGAAAAGAAACTTTGTATTCCCAACAAGCTAGTTGAAGGACGGCTTTCACACACACTTATCTCACAGATCTGAGCATGTGGAGAGACGTTCATTCATCTAGCACAAAGGGAGCGGGTTGCAGGAAAAATTATTATCTGGTTTCACAATCTGTTTTCTAGTGCCGGATTTATGTTCCTGCAATTTTCACTGTAAAATCCAGTTGGAGCTAGTAACACCCCATAAATAAGTATGGAGTGTAATTTGCAACTGAAAAGAAACTTTGCGTTCTCAACAAGCTAGGTGAAGGATGGCTTTCGCACACAATTATCTCTCAGAACTGAGCATGTGGAGAGACGTTCGTTCATGTAACACAAAGGGAACGGGTTGCAGGGGAAACTTGTACCCTGGTTTCTCAGTCATTTTCCTCGTGCCAGTTTGAAGTTCCTGCAGTTTTCACTGTAAAACCCAGTTGGAGCTTGTACCTTCCCATATATATGTATGGAGTGTAGTTTGAAACTGAAAAGAAACTTTGTTTTCCCAAGAAGATAGGTGAAGAGCGGCTTTCACACACACTTATCTCTCAGAACTGAGCATGTGGAGAGACGTTCGTTCATCCTGCACAATGGGAACGGGTAGCAGGGGAAACTGTTACTCTGGGTTCTCAGTCTGTTTCCTAGAGCTGGTTTGAAGTTCCTGCATTTTTCAATGTAAATCAGAGTTGGAGCTAGTACATCCACATATATATGTATGGAATGTATTTTGCAACTGAAAAGAAACTATGTGTTCCCAACAAACTAGGTGAAGTGCAGCTTTCACACACACTTATATCTCTGAACTTAGCATGTGGAGAGACGTTCGTTCACCTAGGACAAAGGGAACGTTTTACAGGAGAAACTTTTACTCTGGGTTCTGAGAATGTTTCCTAGTGCCGGTTTCAAGTTCCTGCATTTTTCAATGTAAAACCGAATTGGAGCTAGTACATCCCCATATAAGTTTATGGAGTGTAGTTTGCAACTGAAAAGAAACTTTGTGTTCCCAACAAGCTAGGTGAAGGAAGGCTTTCATACACACATATCTCTCAGAACTGACCATGTGGAGAGACTTTCACTCATCTACCACAAAGGGAACGGGTTGCAGGAGAAACTCATACAATGGTTTCTCTGTCTGTTTCGTAGTGCCGGTTTGAAGTTCCTGCCGTTTTCACTGTAAAATTGATTTGAGCTATTACCTCCCCATGTATATGTATGGATTGCAGATTGCAAATGAAAAGAAACTTTGTATTCCCAACAAGCTAGGTGAAGGACGGCTTTCACACACAATTATCTCACAGATCTGAGCATGTGGAGACACATACATTCATCTAGTACAAAGGGAGCGTGTTGCAGGGGAAAATATTGTCTGGTTTCTCAAACTGTTTTCTAGTGCCGGTTTGAAGTTCCTACAGTTTTCACTGTAAACCCGAGTTGGAGCTAGTACCTCCCCTTATATATGTAAGGATGGTGGTTTGCAACTTAATAGAAACTATGTGTTCCCAACAAGCTAGGTGAAGTACGGCTTTCACACACATTTATCTCTCAGATCTGAGCATCTGGAGAGACTTTCATTCATCTAGCACAAACGGAATGGGTGGCAGGTGAAAATTTACTCTGGTTTCTCAGTGTGTTTCCTAGTGTCCGTTGGAAGTTCCTGCAGTTTTCTGTGTAAAACCGAGTTGTATGTAGTACCTACCCATATATATTTATGGTTTGTTGTTTGCAACTGAGAAGTATCTTTGTGTTCCCAACAAGCTAGGTGAATAACGGCTTTCACACACACTTATCTCTCAGAACCGAGTATATGGAGAGACGTTCGTTCATGTAGCAAAATTTGAACGGTTTGCAGGGGAATCTTGTACTCTGGTTTCTCAGTCAGTTTCCTAGTGCCGGTATGATGTTCCTGCAGTTTTCACTGTAAAACCGAGATGGAGCTTGTACCTCCCTATATATATTTATGGACTGTGGTTTGCAACTGAAAAGAAACTTTGTGTTCCCAAGAAGCTAGTTGAAGAGCGGCTTTCACACACACTTACCACTCAGAACTGAGCATGTGGAGAGACGTTCGTTCACCTAGGACAAAGGGAACGATTTACAGGAGAAACTTTTACTCTGGGTTCTGAGACTGTTTCCTAGTGCCGGTTTGAAGTTCCTGCAGTTTTCACTGTAAAACCGAGTTGGAGCTAGTTCTTCCCCATATAAATTTATGGGGTGTATTTTGCAACTGAAAAGAAACTTTGTGTTCCCAACAAGCTAGGTGTAGGATGGCATTCACACACACTTATATCTCACAACTGAGCATGTGGAGAGACGTTCGTTCATCTAGCACAAAGGGAACGGTTTGCGGGGAAAATTTTACTAAGTTTTCTCTGTCTGTTTCCTAGTGCTCTATTGAAGTTCCTGCAGTTTTCACTGTAAAACCAATTTGAGCTAGTATCTCCCCATGTATATGTATGGAGTGCACTTTGTAACTGAAAAGAAATTTTGTATTCCCATCAAGCTAGGTGAAGGACGGCTTTCACACACACTTATCTCTCAGAACTGAGCATGTGGAGAGACGTTCGTTCATCCAGCACAATGGGAACGGTAGCAGGGGAAAATTTTACTCTGGGTTCTCAGTCTGTTTCCTAGATCCGGTATGAAGTTCCTGCAGTTTTCAGTGTAAAACCGAGTTGGAGCTAGTACATTTCCATATATATTTATGTAGTGTAGATTGCAACTGAAAAGAAACTTTGTGTTCCCAACAAGCTATGTGAAAGACGGCTTTCACACACACTTATATCTCAGAACTGAGCATGTGGAGAGACGTTCATTCATCTATCACAAAGGAACGGGTGGCAGGAGAAACTATTCTCTGGTTTCTCAATCTGTTTCCTATTTCCGGTTTGAAGATCCTGCAGTTTTTGCTGTAAACACGAGTTGGAACTAGTACCTCCTCTTATATATGTATGGATTGTTTTTAGCAACTGAATAGAAACTTTGTTTTCCCAACAAGCTAGCTGAAGTGCTCCTTTCACACACAATTATTTCTCAGAACTGAGCATGTGGAGAGACTTTCATTCATCTACCACAAAGGGAACGGAATGCAGTGGTAACTATTCTCTGGTTTCTCAATCTGTTTCCTAGTGCCGGTTTGAAGTTCCTGCAGTTTCCACTGTAAACCCGAGTTGGAGCTAGTACCTCCCCATATATATGTATAGAGTGTAGATTTCAACTGAAAAGAAACTTTTTGTTCCCAACAAGCAAGGTGAAGGACGGCTTCACACACACTTTTCCCTCTGAACTGAGCATATGGAGAGACGTTCATTCATCTATCACAAAGGGAATGGGTTGCAGGAGAAACTATTCCCTGGTTTCTCAATCTGTTTCCTATTTCCGGTTTGAAGTTCCTGCAGTTTTCGCTGTAAACACGAGTTGGAGCTAGTACCTCCCCTTATATATGTAAGGATGGTGGTTTGCAACTTAAAAGAAACTTTGTGTTCCCAACAAGCTAGGTGAAGTACGGCTTCCACACACATTTATCTCTCAGATCTGAGCATCTGGAGAGACGTTCATTCATCTAGCACAAACGGAACGGGTGGCAGGGGAAATTTTACTCTGGTTTCTCAGTGTGTTTCCTAGTGTCCGTTGGAAGTTCCTGCAGTTTTCTGTGTAAAACCGAGTTGTAGGCAGTACCTACCCATATATATTTATGGTTTGTAGTTTGCAACTGAGAAGTATCTCTGTGTTCCCAACAAGCTAGGTGAAGAACGGCTTTCACACACACTTATCTCTCAGAACCTAGTATGTGGAGAGACGTTCGTTCATGTAGCAAAATTTGAACGGTTTGCAGGGGAATCTTGTACTCTGGTTTTTCAGTCAGTTTCCTAGTGCCGGTATGATGTTCCTGCAGTTTTCACTGTAAAACCGAGATGGAGCTTGTACATCCCCTTATATATTTATGGAGTGTGGTTTGCAACTGAAAAGAAACTTTGTGTTCCCAACAAGCAAGGTGTAGGATGGCATTCACACACACTTATATCTCACAACTGAGCATGTGGAGAGACGTTCGTTCATCTAGCACAAGGGGAACGGTTTGCGGGGAAAATTTTACTAAGTTTTCTCTGTCTGTTTCCTAGTGCCCTATTGAAGTTCCTGCAGTTTTCACTGTAAAACCGATTTGAGCTAGTATCTCCCCATGTATATGTATGGAGTGCAGTTTGCAACTGAAAAGAAATTTTGTATTCCCATCAAGCTAGGTGAAGGACGATTTTCACACACACTTATCTCTCAGAACTGAGCATGTGGAGAGACGTTCGTTCATCCAGCACAATGGGAATGGTAGCAGGGGAAACTTTTACTCTGGGTTCTCAGTCTGTTTCCTAGATCCGGTATGAAGTTCTTGCAGTTTTCAGTGTAAAACCGAATTGGAGCTAGTACATCTCCATATATATTTATGTAGTGTAGTTTGCAACTGAAAAGAAAATTTGTGTTCCCAACAAGCTATGTGAAAGTCGGCTTTCACACACACTTATATCTCAGAACTGAGCATGTGGAGAGACGTTCATTCATCTACCACAAAGGGAACGGGTTGCAGGAGAAACTATTCTCTGGTTTCTCAATCTGTTTCGTATTTCCGGTTTGAAGATCCTTCAGTTTTCGCTGTAAACACGAGTTGGAACTAGTACCTCCTCTTATATATGTATGGATTGTTTTTTGCAACTGAATAGAAACTTTGTTTTCCCAAAAAGCTAGCTGAAGTGCTCCTTTCACACACAATTATTTCTCAGAACGGAGCATGAGGAGAAACGTTCGTTCACCTAGCACAAAATGAACGGGTTGCAGGGGAAATTTTACTAAGCTTTCTAAGTCTGTTTCCTTGTGCCGTATTAAAGTTCCTGTCGTTTTCACTGTAAAACCGATTTGAGCTTGTACCTCCCCTTATATATGTATGGAGTGTAGTTTGCAACTGAAAAGAAATTTTGTATTCCCAACAAGCTAGGTGAAGGACGGCTTTCACACACACTTATCTCACAGATCTGAGCATGTGGAGAGACGTTCATTCATCTAGCACAAAGGGAGCGGTTTGCAGGAAATAGTATTATCTGGTTTCACAATCTGTTTTCTAGTGCCGGTTTTATGTTCCTGCAATTTTCACTGTAAAATACAGTTGGAAATAATAACACCCCATAAATATGTATGGAGTGTAGTTTGCAACTGAAAAGAAACTTTGCGTTCTCAACAAGCTAGGTGAAGGATGGCTTTCACACACAATTATCTCTCAGAACTGAGCATGTGGAGAGACGTTCGTTCATGTAGCACAAAGGGAACGGGTTGCAGGGGAAACTTGTACCCTGGTTTCTCAGTCATTTTCCTCGTGCCAGTTTGAAGTTCCTGCAGTTTTCACTGTAAAACCCAGTTGGAGCTTGTACCTTCCCATATATATGTATGGAGTGTAGTTTGAAACTGAAAAGAAACTTTGTTTTCCCAAGAAGATAGGTGAAGAGCGGCTTTCACACACACTTATCTCTCAGAACTGAGCATGTGGAGAGACGTTCATTCATCCTGCACAATGGGAACGGGTAGCAGGGGAAACTGTTGCTCTGGGTTCTCAGTCTGTTTCCTAGAGCCGGTTTGAAGTTCCTGCATTTTTCACTGTAAATCCGAGTTGGAACTAGTACATCCGCATATATATGTATGGAATGTATTTTGCAACTGAAAAGAAACTATGTGTTCCCAACAAACTAGGTGAAGTGCGGCTTTCACACACACTTATATCTCTGAAATTAGCATGTGGAGAGACGTTCGTTCACCTAGGACAAAGGGAACGTTTTACAGGAGAAACTTTTACTCTGGGTTCTGAGAATGTTTCCTAGTGCCAGTTTCAAGTTCCTGCATTTTTCAATGTAAAAACGAATTAGAGCTTGTACATCCCCATATATGTTTATGGAGTGTAGTTTGCAACTGAAAAGAAACTTTGTGTTCCCAACAAGCTAGGTGAAGGAAGGCTTTCATACACACATATCTCTCAGGACTGACCATGTGGAGAGACTTTCACTCATCTACCACAAAGGGAACGGGTTGCAGGAGAAACTCATACAATGGTTTCTCTGTCTGTTTCGTAGTGCCGGTTTGAAGTTCCTGCCGTTTTCACTGTAAAACCGATTTGAGCTTGTACCTCCCCATGTATATGTATGGATTGCAGTTTGCAACTGAAAAGAAACTTTGTATTCCCAACAAGCTAGGTGAAGGACGGCTTTCACACACAATTATCTCACAGATCTGAGCATGTGGAGACACATACATTCATCTAGTACAAAGGGAGCGTGTTGCAGTGGAAATTATTGTCTGGTTTCTCAATCTGTTTTCTAGTGCCGGTTTGAAGTTCCTGCAGTTTTCACTGTAAACCCGAGTTGGAGCTAGTACCTCCCCTTATATATGTAAGGATGGTGGTTTGCAACTTAATAGAAACTTTGTGTTCCCAACAAGCTAGGTGAAGTACGGCTTTCACACACATTTATCTCTCAGATCTGAGCATCTGGAGAGACGTTCATTCATCTAGCACAAAGGGAGCGGGTTGCAGGAGAAAGTATTTTCTGGTTTCTCAATCTGTTTTCTAGTGCTGGTTTGAAGTTCCTACTCTTTTCACTGTAAAATCCTGTTGGAGCTAGTACATACCTATATATATGTACGGTGTGTAGTTTGCAACTGAAAAGAAACTTTGCGTTCTCAACAAGCTAGTTGAAGAATGGCTTTCACACACAATTATATCTCAGAACGGAGCATGTGGTGAGACGTTCGTTCATGTAGCACAAAGGGAACGGGTTGCAGGGGAAACTTTTACTCTTGTTTCTCAGTCAGTTTCCTAGTGCCGCTTTGAAGTTACTGCAGTTTACACTGTAAAATCGAGCTGTAGCTAGTACTTCCCCATATATATTTATGGAGTGTAGTTTGCAACTGAAAAGAATCTTTGTGTTCCCAACAAGCTAGGTGAAGTGCGGCTTTCACACACACTTATCTCTCAGAACCTAACATGTGGAGAGACGTTCGTTCACCAAGGAAAATGGGAACGGTCTACAGGAGAAACTTTTTCTCTGGGTTCTGAGGCTGTTTCCTAGTGCTGGTTTGAAATTCCTGAAGTTTTCACTGTAAAACCGAGTTGGAGCTAGTACTACCCCTTATAAATGTATGGAGTGTATTTTGCAACTGAAAAGAAACTTTGTGTTCCCAACAAGCTAGGTGAAGGACGGCATTCACACACTCTTATATCTCTCAACTGAGCATGTGGAGAGACGTTCGTTCATCTAGCACAAAGGGAACGGTTTGCGGGGGAAATTTTACTAAGCTTTCTCAGTCTGTTTCCTAGTGCCGTATTGAAGTTCCTGCCGTTTTAACTGTAAAACCGATTTGAGCTAGCACCTCCCCATATATATGTATGGAGTGCAGTTTGCAACTGAAAAGAAACTTTGTGTTCCCAAGAAGCTAGATGAAGTGCGGCTTTCACACACACTTACCACTCAGAACTGAGCATGTGGAGAGACGTTCGTTCACCTAGGACAAAGGGAACGGTTTACAGGAGAAACTTTTACTCTGGGTTCTGAGACTGTTTTCTAGTGCCGGTTTGAAGTTCCTGCAGTTTTCACTGTAAAACCGAGTTGGAGCTAGTTCTTCCCCATATAAATTTATGGGGTGTATTTTGCAACTGAAAAGAAACTTTGTGTTCCCAACAAGCTAGGTGTAGGATGGCATTCACACACACTTATATCTCACAACTGAGCATGTGGAGAGACGTTCATTCATCTAGCACAAAGGGAACGGTTTGTGGGGAAAATTTTACTAAGTTTTCTCTGTCTGTTTCCTAGTGCTGTATTGAAGTTCCTGCAGTTTTCACTGTAAAACCGATTTGAGCTAGTATTTCCCCATGTATATATATGCAGTGCAGTTTGCAACTGAAAAGAAATTTTGTATTCCCATCAAGCTAGGTGAAGGACGGCTTTCACACACACTTATCTCTCAGAACTGAGCATGTGGAGAGACGTTCGTTCATCCAGCACAATGGGAACGGTAGCAGGGGAAACTTTTACTCTGGGTTCTCAGTTTGTTTCCTAGATCCGGTTTGAAGTTCCTGCAGTTTTCAGTGTAAAACCGAGTTGGAGCTAGTACATCCCCATATAAATTAATGTAGTGTGGTTTGCAACTGAAAAGAAAATTTGTGTTCCCAACAAGCTATGTGAAAGACGGCTTTCACACACACTTATATCTCAGAACTGAGCATGTGGAGAGACGTTCATTCATCTACCACAAAGGGAACGGGTTGCAGGAGAAACTATTCTCTGGTTTCTCAATCTGTTTCCTATTTGCGGTTTGAAGATCCTGCAGTTTTCGCTGTAAACACGAGTTGGAACTAGTACCTCCTCTTATATATGTATGGATTGTTTTTTGCAACTGAATAGAAAATTTGTGTTCCCAACAAGCTAGCTGAAGTGCTCCTTTCACACACAATTATTTCTCAGAACGGAGCATGAGGAGAAACTTTCGTTCACCTAGCAAAAAATGAACGGGTTGCAGGAGAAATTTTACTAAGCTTTCTCAGTCTGTTTCGTTGTGCCGTATTAAAGTTCCTGCCGTTTTCACTATAAAACCGATTTGAGCAAGTACCTCCCCATATATATGTATGGAGTGTAGTTTGCAACTGAAAAGAAACTTTGTATTCCCAACAAGCTAGGTGAAGGACGGCTTTCACACACACTTATCTCACAGATCTGAGCATGTGGAGAGACGTTCATTCATCTAGCACAAAGGGAGCGGGTTGCAGGAAAAATTATTATCTGGTTTCACAATCTGTTTTCTAGTGCCGGTTTATGTTCCTGCAATTTTCACTGTAAAATCCAGTTGGAGGTAGTAACACCCCATAAATATGTATGGAGTGTAGTTTGCAACTGAAAAGAAACTTTGTATTCCCAACAAGCTAGGTGAAGGATGGCTTTCACACACAATTATCTCTCAGAACTGAGCATGTGGAGAGACGTTCGTTCATGTAGCACAAAGGGAACGGGTTGCAGGGGAAACATGTACCCTGGTTTCTCAGTCATTTTCCTCGTGCCAGTTTGATGTTCCTGAAGTTTTCACTGTAAAACCCAGTTGGAGCTTGTACCTCCCCATATATATGTATGGATTGTTGTTTGAAACTGAAAAGAAACTTTGTTTTCCCAAGAAGATAGGTGAAGAGCGGCTTTCACACACACTTATCTCTCAGAACTGAGCATGTGGAGAGACGTTCGTTCATCCTGCACAATGGGAACGGGTAGCAGGGGAAACTGTTACTCTGGGTTCTCAGTCTGTTTCCTAGAGCCGGTTTGAAGTTCCTGCATTTTTCACTGTAAATCGGAGTTGGAGCTAGTACATCCGCATATATATGTATGGAATGTATTTTGCAACTGAAAAGAAACTATGTGTTCCCAACAAACTAGGTGAAGTGCGGCTTTCACACACACTTATATCTCTGAACTTAGCATGTGGAGAGACGTTCGTTCACCTAGGACAAAGGGAACGTTTTACAGGAGTAACTTTTACTCTGGGTTCTGAGAATGTTTCCTAGTGCCAGTTTCAATTTCCTGCATTTTTCAATGTAAAACCGAATTGGAGCTAGTACATCCCCATATATGTTTATGGAGTGTAGTTTGCAACTGAAAAGAAACTTTGTGTTCCCAACAAGCTAGGTGAAGGAAGGCTTTCATACACACATATCTCTCAGAACTGACCATGTGGAGAGACTTTCACTCATCTACCACAAAGGGAACGGGTTGCAGGAGAAACTCATACAATGGTTTCTCTGTCTGTTTCGTAGTGCCGGTTTGAAATTCCTGCCGTTTTCACTGTCAAACTGATTTGAGCTTGTACCTCCCCATGTATATGTATGGATTGCAGTTTGCAACTGAAAAGATACTTTGTATTCCCAACAAGCTAGGTGAAGGACGGCTTTCACACACAATTATCTCACAGATCTGAGCATGTGGAGACACATACATTCATCTAGTACAAAGGGAGCGTGTTGCAGGGAAAATATTGTCTGGTTTCTCAATCTGTTTTCTAGTGCCGGTTTGAAGTTCCTGCAGTTTCACTGTAAACCCGAGTTGGAGCTAGTACCTCCCCCTTATATATGTAAGGATGGTGGTTTGCAACTTAATAGAAACTTTGTGTTCCCAACAAGCTAGGTGAAGTACGGCTTTCACACACATTTATCTCTCAGATCTGAGCATCTGGAGAGACGTTCATTCATCTAGCACAAACGGAATGGGTGGCAGGGGAAATTTTACTCTGGTTTCTCAGTGTGTTTCCTAGTGTCCGTTGGAAGTTCCTGCAGTTTTCTGTGTAAAACCGAGTTGTAGGTAGTACCTACCCATATATATTTATGGTTTGTAGTTTGCAAATGAGAAGTATCTTTGTGTTCCCAACAAGCTAGGTGAACAACGGCTTTCACACACACTTATCTCTCAGAACCGAGTATGTGGAGAGACGTTCGTTCATGTATCAAAATTTGAACGGTTAGCAGGGGAATCTTGTACTCTGGTTTCCACGTCAGTTTCCTAGTGCCGGTATGATGTTCCTGCAGTTTTCACTGTAAAACCGAGATGGAGCTTGTACCTCCCCATATATATTTATGGAGTGTGGTTTGCAACTGAAAAGAAACTTTGTGTTCCCAAGAAGCTAGGTGAAGAGCGGCTTTCACACACACTTACCACTCAGAACTGAGCATGTGGAGAGACGTTCGTTCACCTAGGACAAAGGGAACGATTTACAGGAGAAACTTTTACTCTGGGTTCTGAGACTGTTTCCTAGTGCCGGTTTGAAGTTCCTGCAGTTTTCACTGTAAAACCGAGTTGGAGCTAGTTCTTCCCCATATAAATTTATGGGGTGTATTTTGCAACTGAAAAGAAACTTTGTGTTCCCAACAAGCTAGGTGTAGTATGGCATTCACACACAATTATATCTCACAACTGAGCATGTGGAGAGACGTTCGTTCATCTAGCACAAAGGGAACGGTTTGCGGGGAAAATTTTACTAAGTTTTCTCTGTCTGTTTCCTAGTGCTCTATTGAAGTTCCTGCAGTTTTCACTGTAAAATCAATTTGAGCTAGTATCTCCCCATGTATATGTATGGAGTGCACTTTGCAACTGAAAAGAAATTTTGTATTCCCATCAAGCTAGGTGAAGTACGGCTTTCACACACACTTATCTCTCAGAACTGAGCATGTGGAGAGACGTTCGTTCATCCAGCACAATGGGAACGGTAGCAGGGGAAACTTTTACTCTGGGTTCTCAGTCTGTTTCCTAGATCCGGTATGATGTTCCTGCAGTTTTCATTGTAAAACCGAGTTGGAGCTAGTACATTTCCATATATATTTATGTAGTGTAGATTGCAACTGAAAAGAAACTTTGTGTTCCCAACAAGCTATGTGAAAGACGGCTTTCACACACACTTATATCTCAGAACTGAGCATGTGGAGAGACGTTCATTCATCTATCACAAAGGAACGGGTGGCAGGAGAAACTATTCTCTGGTTTCTCAATCTGTTTCCTATTTCCGGTTTGAAGATCCTGCAGTTTTCGCTGTAAACACGAGTTGGAACTAGTACCTACTCTTATATATGTATGGATTGTTTTTTGCAACTGAATAGAAACTTTGTTTTCCCAACAAGCTAGGTGAAGTGCTCCTTTCACACACAATTATTTCTCAGAACTGAGCATGTGGAGAGACTTCATTCATCTACCACAAAGGGAACGGAATGCAGTGGTAACTATTCTCTGGTTTCTCAATCTGTTTCCTAGTGCCGGTTTGAAGTTCCTGCAGTTTCCACTGTAAACCCGAGTTGGAGCTAGTACCTCCCCATATATATGTATGGAGTGTAGATTTCAACTGAAAAGAAACTTTTTGTTCCCAACAAGCAAGGTGAAGGACGGCTTCACACACACTTATCCCTCTGAACTGAGCATATGGAGAGACGTTCATTCATCTATCACAAAGGGAACGGGTTGCAGGAGAAACTATTCTCTGGTTTCTCAATCTGTTTCCTATTTCCGGTTTGAAGTTCCTGCAGTTTTCGCTGTAAACACGAGTTGGAGCTAGTACCATCCCCTTATATATGTAAGGATGGTGGTTTGCAACTTAATAGAACTTGTGTTCCCAACAGCTAGGTGAAGTACGGCTTTCACACACATTATCTCTCAGATCTGAGCATCTGGAGAGACGTTCATATCATCTAGCACAAACGGAATGGGTGGCAGGGGAAATTTTTACTCTGGTTTCTCAGTGTGTTTCCTAGTGTCCGTTGGAAAGTTCCTGCAGTTTTCTGTGTAAAACCGAGTTGTAGGCAGTACCTACCCATATATATTTATGGTTTGTATTTTGCAACTGAGAAGTATCTTTGTGTTCCCAACAAGCTAGGTGAAGAACGGCTTTACACACACTTATCTCTCAGAACCGAGTATGTGGAGAGACGTTTCGTTCATGTATCAAATTTGAACGGTTTGCAGGGGAATCTTGTACTCTGGTTTCTCAGTCAGTTTCCTAGTGCCGGTATGATGTTCCTGCAGTTTTCAACTGTAAAACCGAGATGGAGCTTGTACCTCCCCATATATATTTATGGAGTGTGGTTTGCACCTGAAAAGAAACTTTGTGTTCCCAAGAAGCTAGGTGAAGAGCGGCTTTCACACACACTTACCACTCAGAACTGAGCATGTGGAGAGACGTTCGTTCACCTAGGACAAAGGGAACGGTTTACAGGAGAAACTTTTTACTCTGGGTTCTGAGACTGTTTCCTAGTGCCGGTGTGAATTTCCTGCCGTTTTCACTGTAAAACCGAGTTGAGCTAGTTCTTCCCCATATAAATTTATGGGGTGTATTTGCAACTGAAAAGAAACTTTGTGTTCCCACAAGCTAGGTGTAGTATGGCATTCACACACACTTATATCTCACAACTGAGCATGTGGAGAGACGTTCGTTCATCTAGCACAAAGGAACGGTTTGCGGGGAAAATTTTACTAGTTTTCTCTGTCTGTTTCCTAGTGCCCTATTGAAGTTCCTGCAGTTTTCACTGTAAAACCGATTTGAGCTAGTATCTCCCCATGTATATGTATGGAGTGCACTTTGCAACTGAAAAGAAATTTTGTATTCCCATCAAGCTAGGTGAAGGACGATTTCACACACACTTATCTCTCAGAACTGAGCATGTGGAGAGACGTTCGTTCATCCAGCACAATGGGAATGTAGCAGGGGAAACTTTTACTCTGGGTTCTCAGTCTGTTTCCTAGATCCGGTATGAAGTTCCTGCAGTTTTCAGTGTAAAACCGAGTTGGAGCTAGTACATCTCCATATATATTTATGTAGTGTAGTTTGCAACTGAAAAGAAAATTTGTGTTCCCAACAAGCTATGTGAAAGTCGGCTTTCACACACACTTATCTCTCAGAACTGAGCATGTGGAGAGACGTTCATTCATCTACCACAAAGGGAACGGGTTGCAGGAGAAACTATTCTCTGGTTTCTCAATCTGTTTCGTATTTCCGGTTTGAAGATCCTTCAGTTTTCGCTGTAAACACGAGTTGGAACTAGTACCTCCTCTTATATATGTATGGATTGTTTTTTGCAACTGAATAGAAACTTTGTTTTCCCAAAAAGCTAGCTGAAGTGCTCCTTTCACACACAATTATTTCTCAGAACGGAGCATGAGGAGAAACGTTCGTTCACCTAGCACAAAATGAACGGGTTGCAGGGGAAATTTTACTAAGCTTTCTAGTCTGTTTCCTTGTGCCGTATTAAAGTTCCTGCCGTTTTCACTGTAAAACGATTTAGCTTGTACCTCCCCTATATATGTATGGAGTGTAGTTTGCAACTGAAAAGAAATTTTGTATTCCCAACAAGCTAGGTGAAGGCGGCTTTCACACACACTTATCTCACAGATCTGAGCATGTGGAGAGACGTTCATTCATCTAGCACAAGGGAGCGGTTTGCAGGAAAAGTATTATCTGGTTTCACAATCTGTTTTCTAGTGCCGGTTTTTATGTTCCTGCAATTTTCACTGTAAAATCCAGTTGGAATAATAACACCCCATAAATATGTATGGAGTAGTTTGCAACTGAAAAGAACTTTGCGTTCTCAACAAGC
>NC_045703.1:75446960-75536017 GCF_009834535.1 Camelus ferus
TTCCATTCCTAGAGTCGGATGATTGTCTAAGATTCAGCACATGAAGCTTCATAGGGACAGAACTTCTCCCAATTATATCACTTCTCTTGGCATGCTGTTCAGGAAAATTTTCAAGCTGGGTCCTATTTGACATCTCAAGATAAAGTTGAGAGAAATTATTTCAGAAACGGGATATAGGTTTCTTTCCAAATCACGGAAACCATTTCTCCCCATGTCAGCACAAGGTAGAAATCATCCTTACCAGTTTAACTTCCATAAGGGAACATGTTGTAAGATTCCATTCATGTAAACAAAGGTCACAAACACATTCCTGCAAATGGTATGCCACAGTGTTACTCACTTTTGTAAAAAGAGTTCAACATTTGAGAGTACCATGATTCCTATACCATTTGGGGACAAGCTTTTGAAGAACACTGAAATAGAGACGTTTTCCAAATGCCTAAATACTCTGTCTTGCTAGGAAATGATGGGGAGAGTTTTCTTCAAACGTGAGTTCTCAAAAATTGAGGATCGTTACAGGATATATTGAACAGAAGCAAGAATCATTCAGGAGAGAGTACCCCCAAAGCTATTTTCTTTTGTGCTATTCTTCCTACAGAAAACTTCATGAGAGCTGAAGTAAATTATCTGATTTCAAAGAAGAATTGAGGTTTATGAGAATGTGCAGATGGGCTGATTCCTGTCCCTGTAATCAATGTTTCCCCAAAAACACAGAGCAGTGAAAATAGGCTAACGTCATATTCCTCCAAATAAGGATGTTTCTGAAGGAGAATTTTCACAGAAGATACCCTGAAGAGGGTATAATGCACCAATAAAACAGCTTAACTAATACCTTTCCTAAGAGCTGACTTTGGCTGAGATGCAATGAACTACTTAATGTCACCTTCCCAGATGTACCTTCATAACATGCAGGGAAACCCATGCCAAATGTGGAAATCCCAGTTCTTATCTACAATTCCAAATAAGGGATTATACCATCTCCGTTCTGTTCCCTTAAAGAAACATATGAGATACATTTGTGTGCAGATGATAGGAGTAAAGTTGAAATTGTAAAGAGCATCCTTTGCAAATTTCCTTTGATTCACTCTATAAAATATGAAGATAAAGGAGTAGCAGATGTAGTAAGAATGAACTTGAACAGAAACCTATGAAATTACGGATGGACTGTTCTCTCTATTAGGCAATAACCTTCACTTACAAATTCTGGGATAAAGTCAGTTTAACATCACCAAAGTGTATCCAAGATTTGCAAGATTTTAAAATCTGAGAGGCACGGAGTCTCCTAGCTACAGAAATTTTTACAGGAATGTTGAACTCGCCGTCAAATGACACTAATGAGAATACATTCAGAAAATGCTGAAGTGGATGAAAGAAAGGCAAGATGCAGTATTTTCTTACAGAATATGGTTATAGGATCATGTGCAAAATGGGGAAGACAAATATTCAAAAAGTGGCAGAAGACTGAAAACTTCCTCAATTGTTTGATCCTGAGATGAGAAAAGAGAGCTGTGGGATATTAACTACTTCAGAATTAGTGGGAAAAGAAAGACTGGGTTCATCTAACACGAATTGCTTTCTTCTGTCCATGTAGTCTTTTCAGCAAGTGGAAGGTTGCTTGATCGACAGGTTCTGTGAGGGGAACATTGAGATTATACTGGGGGTTTGAATGCACGAACTCTATCTCAAGTAAGACATAGGAATTTTACTCCATGCCTCAAACTTGGTGATTCGACAAAGGCAGAAGGAAGTTTCCAACACAATCTTTACTGCAGTAACTAAAACAAAAAAGATGCATTGCACAGCAAATCTTCCTTCAGAGACACACTGTCAGCAATTTTTCTAGCTTCATGGGAAAATGCCTAAATTCAACTGAAGCAGAGATGAAGTGAGATATCTCACTTTGAGTGTGTGAGAAAGCCAAACACAACTAGTAGATAAGCTTGCTTCCCAACAACAAAAAAACTTTATCATGACAGCGCAGGTCAGGGATATTTTCCACATTCATGGTATTCCTAATATGTGTAAAGTGTCAAGGTTTGAGTTGATGTGAGTGGAATAACAAAACCCATTCAAATAATCTTCTTTGCTCCTTCATTTAGATGCGTCAAGTTAGCAGTGTCAAGTGAGGGGCTGTGGCTGATTGAAGGAGGAGTGGTTGCCCAGGTTGTTCACAACAGGAACATAGAATAATTTTAGATAACGTGGAAATCATTGCTCACGAAGTGTCCCACAATTTTGATGAACTATTTCCCATTGATTCCCAGGATACAATGAATACTAAGATTTTGAAAAATAAGCTGGGTAGGAAGAGATCTTCTCCCACTTCTGCTACCATTGTTGTCATGCTCTCCAGGAACGGTTTCAAACTGGGTTCAATTTGACATCTCAAGTTCAGGTTGAGAGAAACAGTTTCAGAACCGAGACATAGGCTTCCTTCCCATTCACAGGAATGCATATTTCCCAGAACGGCAAAAGACTGAAATCTTGCATGCCCATTTAATTTCATAGAGTGAACATGCTGGAATTTCCCATGCATGAAGCTAAATGTAATAGACATAATCCTACAAATGGTTTTCTGCATTCACTCTCTCTTTCATAGAGTTAGTTCCACATAAGAGAAAAACTGTGATTCCATTTGAAATAGAAGCCAAGTCCTTGTGTAACACTGTCACTAGCCATTTCCCGACTGCCAAAGTTTCCTTACTTGGAAAACAAGCATCGGTGTGAATTTCCTTCAAACATGCCTTATCCAAAATTGAGAAGTGTTAAATCATACATTGAAGAAAAGCAGTCACTTAGGAGATCTTGACCTACAAGCTGCTTATTCCTTAGTATTTTTCCTACAGAAATCTTCATAACAGTGAATTAAATATCTACATTGGATGATGAACATACGCTTCTGAATGTGCAAATATGCTCGCTTCCATCCTTGAAAACCAATGTGTTTCTAAAAATGAAGCGCAATTAAAACTGGCCCATGTCGTGTTCCTCCAAATAGAGAAGTTACAGAAGATGAATTTCACATGAACTAATGCTGAAGAATGTTTCTCTGCATAAAACATTCAAAATTCCTGATAGGTTTCAGCTGAGCTGTTGTTGACTCAGCTGGATGAAGTATCTTAATGTCACTTTGCCAGATGTACCTTCAAAATATGGAGGGACAGCTCAGGCCAAACATGAAAATCCCAGATTTTGCCATCAATTCCCAAGAAGACAGTATCCCTCAGCTATTCTGTTCCCAAAATGAAAAACAGGGCAACCATTTGTAACAAATGGACAATAATTGCAAGAGGAATCTATCCTGTTATTTGCTTCTTCCATTGGATGCTTTCTGTGGACATTGCAAGATCCAGAGAAGCTGGGGTACTGAGGCCGAACTAGTTAAATGGCAGTTCCAATTACACACAAGCAGTAATTGATTGTGCTGTGCTCTACCAAAATCTTGGATCAGGTCAGCTCACACAACCGCAGATTGATCCCAGGAATGAAAGGTTCAAAAACGTGAGGAACACAGGATGACATATCTAGGGGATAGTCTCACAAGAATCTTTGTCTCACCATAACTTCATCTCAGCTAGAATGCTTTTCAAGATGACTGAAGATGAGGAAGAATGTCAGGATGCAGTGAAATCTTATGGAATATGAAGACAGGCTCGTATGCCAAAGATGGAAGCCTCACGTTTCAAAATTGCCAGAAGACTGAAAAATTCCTCATTTTCTTAGTTCCAAGATAGGAACAGTTTCCAACACTGGGTGAAGCTAACACAATATGCTTCATACTGTCCAAGTAGTCTTTCCAGTGTGTGAAAATATGCTAGATTGAGACATTCAGTTGTGGGAATTTGGAGAATTCACAATGAGTTTAATTGCATGGCCTCACTCACAAGCTAGATATAGGCTGGGTCCTCAATTGCACCACTTACATAATCCCAACAAGGCAGAAGGAGGTTTTCACAATATATGTTTTGTCTAGTGACAAATACCTAAAAGCTGCATTTCACAGCCCCTCATTTTCAAGAGATATTGTGTCAACAAATTTTCCAAATTGCAGGTGACATTCCTAATGGCACAAAAAGTCATGATAGAATGGAATGGACTCAATGTGAGTGTGTGAGAAAGCCTATCAGAAATTGAATTGTGGATGGCTTCCCCAACACCAAAATTCTTTTATTCTTACAATGCAGAAAGAGAATATTTTTTCACATTCATTGTACTCCCAAGATGCATCACCTATGAATGTTAGGGTTGATATTATGGAAATTAGAAATCCCATTCGAACAATCCTCTTTCCACCTTGCTTAGAATGGTTTGTAAAAGCTGGGTCTGCTGAGGGGCTGTTAGTGTGACTATGATGAGTTTGGACCAAGGACCTTCAGGACAGGAACAAAGTCTACTTACAGAAATGGAGGAAAGCCATTGCTCCCTTAAACTTTCGATGTTATTTCACATTTTCCATTCCATTCCTACAATGGAATGATTGTCTAAGATTCGGCACCAGAAGCTGCATAGGGAGAGATCATCTCACAAGTATATCACTTCACTTGGCATGCTGATCGGGAACATTTTTAATCTGGGTTCAATTTGGTATCTTGAGACAAATTTGAGAGAAACTATTTCAGAACCTGTATATAGGTCTCTTTCCAAATCAAGGAAACCATTTTCTCCCCATGACGGCACAAGTCAAAAATTATCCTTACACATTTTATTCCCTTAAGGGAACATGTTGCAAGACTCTTTGCATGTAGACCAAGGTCACAAACACATTCCTGAAAATGGCTTGCCACAATGTATCTCAATTTTGTTTAGACAGTTCAACATTTGAGAAAACTGTGATTCCTTATGCATTAGGGGACAAGGTTTTGTGGAACACTGAAATAGATCCGTTTTTCAAATGCATAAATAATCTATCTTGCTAGGAAGTGATGGAGTGATTTCTTTTTCAAATGTGAGTTCTTGGAAATTGAGGATCGTTACAGGATATATTGAACCGTAGTACGAAATTTCCAGGAGAGGGTACCCTCAAAGCTGTCTTCTTTTGTGCTATTTTTCCTAGAGAAATTTCATGAGAGCTGAAGTAAATTATCTGAGTTCAAAGAAGAATTGAGGCCTATGAGAATGTGCAGATAGACTGACTTCCATCCTTGTAAATTAATGTGTCCTGAAAAACGCAGTGCAGTGAAAACTGGCCCAAGTCATATTCCTCCAAGTAGGGACATTTCTGAAGGAGAATTTTGCCTAAGGATCCGCTAAACAGAGTTTATTGCACCAATAAAACAGCATTCTTAATAGCTTTCCTATGAGTTCTTTTTGGGTGAACTTAAATGCACTACTTAATGTCACCTTCCCAGATGTACCTTCATAACATACAGGGAACCTCGTGTCAAACATGGAAACCGTGGTTATTATCATCAATTCCCTGTAAGGGATTTTCCCAAGTCCCTTCTGTTCCCCTAAAGAACCAATTCAGAATTATTTGTGTGTGGATGATATGGCTAAAGATGACTTCCTAAAGAGCTTCTTTTGCATATTTGCATAGATTCAGCCTGTGGAATGTGAAGATCAAGGAGAAGCTGATGTAGTAAAGATGAACTTCAACAGAAACCTCTCAGATTTCAGATGGACGGTCTTCTCCTTTCAGCAAAACACTGAACTTCCAAATTCTGGGAAAAATTCAACTTAAACTCTCCCCAATTTAATCCCAGATTTGCAAGATTTTAAAATCTGAGGGGCATACAGGCTCCTATCTACAAGTTGTTTTCACATGAATCTTGGTCTCACCATCAGCTGACAGTAACTAGAATGCATTCAAAAAATGCTGAAGTTGAGGAAGGATAGGCAGGTTGCATTGAATTCTTAAGAACAAGGTGATAGGAGCATGTGCCAAATGGAGAAGCCACATATTCAAAAAGTGGCCAAAGGCTGAAAACTTCCTCAATTGTTTGAACCTGAGGTGAGAAAAGAAGGGCTTTGAGATATAAACTATTTTGGAATTAGTGGCAAAAGAAAGACTGGGTGCATCTAACATGAAGTGCTTTCTCCTATTCACATAGTCCTTACAGCAAGTGGACGTTTGCTCGATTGAAACATTCTGTGAGGTGAAAATTGAGATTACACTGGGGGTTTCAATGCACAGTCTCTATCTCAAGTAAGACATAGGAAATTTTCTCAATGCCTCAAAATTGGTGATTCAAATAAGGCAGAAGGGAGTTTTCCAAACAATCTTTCCTGCAGTGACTAAAACCAACAAGATGCATTGCACAGCACCTCTTCCTTTAGAGACACTCTGTCCACAATGTTTCCAACTTCATGGGCAATTGCCTAAGTTCAGCCGAAGCAGAGATGAAGTGAGATAACTCACTTTGAGTGTGTGAGAAAGCCAAACACAACTCGTAGATATGCTTGCTTCCCAACAACAAAAAAACTTTAACATGACAGTGCAGGTCAGGGATATTTTCCATATTCATGGTATTACTAACATGTGTAAAGTGTCAAGGTTTGGGTTGATGTGAGAGCAATTACAACACCCATTCAAATAATCTTCTTTGCTCCTTCAAATATTTGAATGCTTCAAGTAAGCAGTGTCAAATGAGGGGCTGTGGCTGATCCAAAGAGGAGCTATTACCCAGGCCAGACAGTTGACGGAACATAAAATAATTTCAAATATCGTGGAAATCATTGCTCACGAAGTGTCCCACGAATTTGCTGAACATTTTCCCATTGATTCCAAGGATACAATGAATTTTACGATTTGGAACAATAAGCTGGGTAGGAAGAGATCTTCTCCCACTTCTGCTACAATTGTTTTCATGCTTCCCAGGAATGGTTTCAAACTGGGTTCAATTTGACATCTCAAGTTCAGGTTGAGAGAAACAGTTTCAGAACTGAGACATAGGCTTCTTTCCAATTCACAGTAACCCATTATTCCCAGAACGGCACAAGACTGAAATCATGCATGCCTGTTTCATTTCATAGAGCGAACATGCTGGAAGGTCCCGTGCTTGAAGTTAAATGTCGTAGAGACAATCCTACAAATGGCCTTCTGCATTCACTCTATCTTTCATAGAGTTAGTTACACATAAGTGAAAAGCTGTGATTCCATTTGGAATAGGAGCCAATAACTTGTGAACTCTGACACACAGCCATTTCCCAAATGCCAAAGTTTCCTTACTTGCAAACCAAGTGTCAATGTGAATTTCCTTCAAACATGTCTTATCCAAAATTGAGAAGTGTTAAAGCATACATTGAAGAAAAGCACTCATTTAGGAGAGATTACCCTCCAAGCTGTCTTCTTCCTTAGTATTCTACCTACAGAAATCTTCATAACGTGTGAAGTAAAATATCTACATAGGATTATGAACGTATACTTGTGAATGCACAAATGGGCTCACCTCCATCCTTGGAAACCAATGTGTCCCCCAAAATGAAGCACAAAGAAAACTGGCCCATGTTTCATTACTAGAAATAGGGAAATTACAGAAGATGAATTTCATGTGAACTAATGCTGAAGAATGTTTCTCTGCATAAAACATTCAAAATTCCTGATAGGTTTCAACTGAGCTGTTGTTGACTCAGTTGGGATGAGGTATCTTAATGTCACTTTGCCAGATGTACCTTCAAAATATGGAGGGACAACTCAAGCCAAACATGAAAATCCCAGATTTTGCCATCAATTCCCAAGAAGGGAGTATCCCTCAGCTGTTCTGTTCCCAAAATGAAACACAGGGCAACCATTTGTAGCAAGCGGACAATAATTGCATGAGGATTGCTAGCTGTATTCTTTGCTTCTTCCCTTGGATGCCTTCTGTGGACATTGCAAGATCTGGGGAACCTGGGGTACTGAGGCTGAACTACTGAAATGGCCTTTCCAACTACTCAGGGCAGTAATAGCCAACATGCTGTGATCTACCAAAATCTTGGATCAGGTCAGCTCACACAACCGCAGATTGATCCCAAGAATGAAAGGTTCAAAAACTTGAGGAACACAGGACGACCTATCTAGGAGATAGTCTCACAAGAATCTTTGTCTCACCATAACTTCATGACAGCTAGAGGCCTTTTCAGGATGGCTGAAGTTGAGGAAGAAAGGCAGGATGCAGTGATATCTTATGGAACATGAAGAAGGGCTTGTACACCAAAGGTGAATCTTCATGTTTTAAAAGGGCCAGAAGACAGAAAACTTCCTCATTTTCTTAGTTCCAAGATGGGAACAGGTTTACAAGACTGGGTGAAGCTAACACAATGTGCTACATACTTTCCACGTAGTCCTTCCAGTGTGTGAAAATATGCTCGATCGAGACATTCAGTTGGGGGAACTTGGAGAATTCACAGTGGGTTTTAATGCATGGACTCACTCACAAACTACATATAGGCTGAGTCCACATTTGCACAACTTACATGATCCCAACAAAGCAGAAGGAGGTTTACACAATACATTTTGTTTCTAGTGACAAGTACCAAAATGCTGCATTTCACAGCCCCTCATTTTCAAGAGATATTCTGTCAACAAATTTTCCTAAATAGCAGGTGACATTCCTAATGGCACAAAAGTCATGGATGAATGGAATGGACTCAATATGAGTGTGTGAGAAAGCCTATCAGAACTTGGATTGTGGATGGCTTCCCCAACACCAAAATTCTCTTATTTTTCAGTGCAGAAGGAGAATATTTTTTCACATTCATTGTAATAACAAGATGCGTCACCTATGAACATTAGGGTTGATCTTATTGAAATTAGAAATCCCATTCAAACAATCCTCTTTCCACCTTGCTTAGAATGGTTTGTAAAAGCTGGGTCTGCTGAGGGGCTGTTAGTGTGACTATGATGAGTTTGGACCAAGGACCTTCAGGACAGGAACAAAGTCTACTTACAGAAACCGTGGAAACCCATGGCTCCCTTTAACCTTCGATGTTATTTCACCTATTCCATTCCATTCCTACACTGGAATGTTTGTCTATGATTCGGCATAAAATGCTGCATACGGAGAGATCATCTCCCAATTATATCACATCATCTGGTATGCTGATCGGGAACATTATCCATTTGGGTTCAATTTGATAGCTCAAGTTCAGGTTGAGAGAAACAGTATCAGAACTGAGATATAGGCTTCTTTCCCATTCACTGTAACCCATAATTCCCAGAGTGGCACAAGGCTAAAATCGTCCTTACAATTTTCACTTCATGTAGCAAATGTGTAGAAAGGTCCGTGCATGAAGCTAAATGGCATAGAAAACCTCCTTCAAATGGCTTTCCGCATTCACCCTGTATTTCATAAAGTTAGTTCAACATAAGAGAAAAACTGTGATTCAATTTCAATTAGGAGACATTGAGGAACAATAACACACAGCCAATTCCTGACTGCCAAAATTCTCTGTCATGCAAACAATGTGATGGTGTGAATTTCTTACAAAATCCTTATCCAAAATTGAGAATTATTATTGCATATATTGAATAAAAGCACTAATTTAGGGAAGATTACCCTCCAAGCTGTCTTCATCCTAATTATACTTCTGACATAAATTTTTATAATGGTTGAAGTACATTATCTATGTTGGATGATGAACGTATGCTTATGAATGTGCAAAATGGCTCACTTCCAACCTTGAAAGCCAATGTGTCCTCAAAAACAAAACGTAAAGAAAACTGGCCCATATTATATTCCTCAAAATAACAAAGCTACAGAAGATGAATTTCAACTTAACTAATGCTGAAGAATATTTGCACAAAACACTCAGCATACCTGATAGATTTTGAGTGAGCTGCTGTTGATTCAGCTGGGATGAGGTGTCTTAATGTCACTTTGCCAGATGTACCTTCAAAGCATGGAAGGACAGCCAAGGCCAAATATGAAAATCCCAAATTTTCCCATCAAATCCTAAGAAGGGAGTGTACCTCAGGTTGTCTGTTACCAAAATGAAACACAGGGAAGCATTTGTTTCAAGTGGACAAGAATTGCAAGAGAATTGCTAGCAGTATACTTTGCTTCTTCTTTTGGATGAATTCTGTGGACATTGCAAGATCTGGAGAAGCTGGGGTACTGAGGCCGAACTTATGAAATTGCCCTTCCAAGTACCCACAGGCCATAATTGAAAGCTGGCTGTGCTCCACCAAAATCTTGGATCACATCAGCTCACCTGAATGCAGATATTTTCCCAAGAATGAAAGGTTCTAAAACCTGTGGAACACAGGGTGACCTATCTACGATTTAGTCTCACAAGAATCTTTGTCTCACCATAAATTCATGCCAGCTAGAAGGCTTTTCATAATGGCTGAATTTCAGGAAAGAAACTCAGTATGCAGTGAAATCTTACAGAACATGAAGAAAGGCTTGTAAGCCTAAGACAAATGCCTCACATTTCAAGACTTCAAGAAGACCAAAAAATTCCCCATGTGCTTAGTTCCAAGATGGGAACAGTTTTCCAGTATTGGGGGAAGCTAAAACAGTGAGCTTCATACTGTCCAAGTAGTCCTTCCAGCATGTGAAAATATGCTCAATTGAGACATTCAGTGGGAGGAACTTACAGAATTCAAAGTGGGTTTTAATGCATGGCCTCACTCACAAGATAGATATAGGATGAGTCCTCAATCGCACTACTTACACGATCCTAAAAAGGCAGAAGGAGGATTCACACATACACTTTTTTGTCTAGTGACAAGTACCTAAAAGCTGCATTTCACAGCACCTCATTTGCAAGACACATTCTGTCAACAAATTTTCCAACTTAGAAGGTGAATTTCCTAATGGCAAATAAATAGGAGATGAAAGGAGTGGACTCTATGTGAGTGAGTGAGAAAGCCTATCAGAACTTGGATATTGAATGGCTTCCACAACACCAATATTCTCATTCCTACAATACAGAAAAAAATTTTTTCACATTCATTGTAGTCCCAAGATGAGTAAACTATGAACGTTAGGGTTGATATTATGGAAATTAGAAATCCCATTCAAACAACCCTCATTCCATATTCCTTAGAATTGTTTGTAATGCCACGGTTTCCTGAGGGTCTGTCAGTGTATCTATGATGAGTTTGTGCCAAGGATCTTCAGGACAGGTTAGAGGTTTCTTAGGGGAACTGTGGAAACTCCAGGCTCCCTTGAACCTGTGATGTTTCTTCATCAATTCTGTTAATTTAAAAGAGTGGAAAGATTGCCTAAGTTTTGGCACAAGAAGCTTTATTTGAGAGATATTCTCCCAATTTTATCACTTCTCCAGGCATGCTGTTCGGGAGCATTTTCAAGCTGGGTTCAATTTGATATCTCGAGACAAAGTTAAGAGAAATTATTTCACAAAACGTATATAAGTTCCTTTACAAATCATAGAAACCGTTTCTCCCTTTGGTGACACCAAGCAGAAATTATTCTTACACTTTTAATTCCAATAAGGGAACTTGTTGGAAAATTCTGTGTATGTAGATCAAGGTCACGAATACATTCCTGAAAATGGCTTGCCACAGTGCATCTCAATTTTGTAAATACAGTTCAACATTTGAGAAAGCCATGATTCCTAGTGCATTACAGGACAAGGTTTTGTGGAAAACTGAAATAGAGCCGTTTCCCAAATGCCTAAATAATCTGTGTTGCAAGGAAGAGATGGGGCGAATTTTCTTCAAATGTGAGATCTCCAAAATTCAGAATCGTTACAGGGCATATTGAAGTGAAGCATGACATATTCAGGAGAGACTACTCACAAAGCAGTCTTCTTTTGTGCTATTCTTCTTACAGAACTCTTCATGAGAGCTGAAGTAAATAATCTGAGTTGTTAGAAGAAGAGAAACCTATGGGAATGTGCAGATGAGCTGACTTCTGTCCGTGTAATTAACTGCGTCTTCAAAAATGCAGTGCAGTGAATACTTTCCAATATCATATTCCTCCAAATAGGGATGTTTCTGAAGGAGAATGTTGCCTATAGATTCACTAAAAAGGGTTTGTTGCACCATTAAATCAGCTTTCTTAATAGCTTTCCTAAGAGCTGCTTTTGGCTGGGCTGAAATTCACCACTTAATGACACCTTCCCAGATGTACCTTCATAACATGCAGGTAACATCACCCCAAACATGGAAATCCTGGTTTTTGTCATCAATTCCCAATAAGGGATTTTCCAAATTCACTTCTGTTGCCCTAAAAAACCATATGAGAATCATATGTGTGCAGATGATATGACTAGAGGTGACTTTTAAAGAGCATCCTTTGAACATTTCCTTTCAATCTCTTTGTGGAATGTGAAGATCAAGGAGAAGCTGATGTAGTAAGGATGAAATTGAACAGAAACCTCAAAGATTAAGGATTTACCATTCTCTACCTTAGGCAAAACTCTGCACTTCCAATTTCTGGGAAAAAGTCAAATTAACATCTCCCCAAGTTTATCGCAGATTTACAAGAATTTAAAATTTAATGGGCACAGAGGTTCCTAATTACAATACATTTTCACATGATTCTTAAGCTTGCCATCAACTGACGCTAACGAGATTGCAGTCAAATAAAGCTGAAGTGGAGGAAGGAAAGGCATGTTGCAGTGAAATCTTACAGAACATGTTGATAGAATCGTGCGCCATATGGAGTAGACACATATTCGAAAAGTGAAAGAAGACTGAAAAATACATCAATTGTTTGGGAAAACAAGGGCTGTGGAAAATTAAGTAATTTGGAATTAGTGGCAAAAGTAAGACTGGGTGCTTCTAACGTGAAGTGCTTTCTCCTGTCCACGTAGACCTTTCAGCAAGTGGATGTTTGCTCAATTCACACATACTGTGAAGTGAAGATTGGTATTACCCTGGGAGTTTTAATGCAAAGCCTCAATCACAAGTAAGACATAGGATTTTTTCTCAATGACTCAAATCCCAACAAGGCAGAAGAAAGTTTCCCACACAATCTTTCTTGTAGTGACTAAAATGAAAAGACGAATTGCACAGACCTCTACCTCTAGAGACACTCTGATGGGAATGTTTCCAAGTACGAGGGAAATTGCCTAAATTCAACTGAAGCAGAGATGAAGTGAGCTATCTCACTGTGAGCATGTGAGAAAACCTATCACAACTTGTATATACGCTTGCTTCCCAACAACAGAAAAACACATTTATCAAGACAGTGCAGGTGAGGGATATTGTCCGCACACATTGTATTACCAATATGTGTAAAGTGTCAAAGTTTAGTTTGATGTGAGAGAAATTACAAGAACCATTCTAACAATCTTCTTTGCACTTTCATTCGGATGCTTCCAGTAAGCAGTGTCAAGTGAGGTGCTGTGGCTGATCCAAAGAGTAGCTGGTGCCCAGGTCTTTCAGGGAAGGAATATAGAATAATTTTGGATACCGTGGAAATCAGTGTTCAAGAAGCGTCCCACGAATTGGCTGAACTTTCTCTCATTGATTCCTAGGATTTGACAAATACAAAGATTCAGAACAGTAAGCTGGGTAGGAAGAGATCTTCTCCAACTTCTGCTACAGTTGTTGCCATGCTCTCTAGGAATGGTTTCAATCTGGGTTCAACTTGACATCTCAACTTCAGGTTGAGAGAAACAGTATCAGAACCGAGATATAGGCTTCTTTCCCTTTCAAGGTAACCCATTTTTCCCACAACAGCACAAGACTGAAATCATACTTATCATACTTACCAGTTTCTTTTCATGCAGTGAAAGTGTTGAAAGGTCCCGTGCATTAAGCTAAATGTTATAGAGACTCTCCTTAAAATGGCTTTCCACATTCACTCAGTATTTCATAAAGTTTGTTCAATATAAGAGAAATCTGTTATTCCATTTTGAATAGGGAACCTTGTGGCAGAATGACACACAGCCATTCCCTGACAGCCAAATTTCTCTGACTTGCAAACAACATGATGGTGTAAATTTCTTTCAAACACCTTATCCAAAATTGAGAACTGTTATTGCATATATAGAATACAGGCACTAATTTAGGAGAGATTATCCTCCAAGCTGTCTTCTTCCTCAGTATACTTCTGACATAAATATTCATAACGGCTGAAGTACATTATCTATGTTGGATGATGAACGTATGCTTCTTAATGCACAAATGGGCACACTTCCATTCTTGAAAGCCAATGTGTCCCTTAAAATGAAGCACAATGATAACTGGCCCATGTCATATTCCTCCAAATAGAAAAGTTACAGAAGATGAATTTCAATTTAACTAATGCTGAAGAATGTTTCTCTGCACAAAACACTCAGCATACCTGATAGATTTTGAGTGAGCTGCTGTTGATTCAGCTGGGATGAGGTGTCTTAATGTCACTTTGCCAGATGTACCTTCAAAACATGGAAGGACAGCTTAGGCCAAAAATGAAAATCCCAAATTTTCCCATCAAATCCTAAGAAGGGAGTGTACCTCAGGTTGTCTGTTACCAAAATGAAACACAGGGAAGCATTTGTTTCAAGTGGACAAGAATTGCAAGAGAATTGCTAGCAGTATACTTTGCTTCTTCTTTTGGATGAATTCTGTGGACATTGCAAGATCTGGAGAAGCTGAGGTACTGAGTCCGAACATGTGAAATGGCCTTTCCAAGTATTCACGGTCAGTAATTGAAAGCATGCTGTGCTCTACCAAAATCTTGATTCACGTCAGCTCTCCTGTTCACAGGTTGTTTTCCAAGAATGAGAGGTTCTATAACCTGTGGAACACAGGTTGAGCTATCTAGGAATTAGTCTCACAAGAATCTTTGCCTCGCCATAACTTCATGTCAGCTAGAATGCTTTTCAGTATGTCTGAATTTGAGGAAAGAAAGTCAGGATGCAGTGAAATCTTATGTAATATGAAGACAAGTTCGTAATCCTAAGAGCAAAGCCTCACGTTTTAAAAATGCCAGAAAACCGAAAATTCCCCTATGTGCTTAGTTCCAAGATGGGAACAATTTTCCAAGACTTGGTGAAGCTAACACAATGTGCTTCAAACTGTCAAAGTAGTCCTTTTAGTGTGAAAATATGCTCGATCAAGATATTCAGTGGGGGGAACTTGCAGAATTCACAGTGGGTTTTAATGCATGACCTCATCAAAGCAAGATATACGATAGGTAATAAATCGCACAACTTACATGATCACTACAAGGCAGAAGGAGTTTTCAGACATACATTTTTTGTCTAGTGACAAGAACCTAAAAGCTGCATTTCACAGCCCTTCATTTGCAAGAGACATTCTGTCAACAAATTTTCCAACTTAGCAGGTGACGTTCCTAATGGCACATAAATAGGATATGAAGGGAATGGGCTCAATATGAGTGTGTGAGAAAGCCTGTGAGAACTTGGGTATTGGATGGCTTCCCCAACACCAAAATTCTCTTGTTCCTACAATGCAGAAGAAGGAAATTGTTTCACATTAATTATACTCCCAAGATGCATCACCAATTAACGTTACGGTTATCTATTGGAAATTAGAAGATGTGTTCAAACAACCATCATTCCACCTTGCTTAGAATGGTTTGTAACAGCTGGGTGTGCTGAGGGGCTGTCAGTGTATCTATGATGAATTCAAGACAAGGACCTTCAGGACAGCACAGAGGCTTCTTAGGGAAACCGTGGAAAATCAGGTCTCCCTTGAACCTGCGATATTTTTTCATCAACTATGTTCCATTCAAACAGTGGAAAGATTGTATAACATTCGGCACAAGAAGCTGCATGTGAGAGAACTTCTCCCAATTTTATCACTTCCCTTGGCATGGACTTCAGGAGCATTTTCAAGCTGGACCCAATTAGATATCTTGAGACAAAGTTGAGAGAAATTATTTCACAACAAGAATATTGGTTCCTTTACAAATCATGGAAACCACTTCTCCCTATGGTGGCACCAGGCAGAAATCATTCTTACCCATTTAATTCCCATAAGGGAACTTGTTGGAAGATTCTGTGCATGTAGATCAAGGTCACGAACACATTCCTGCAAATGGCTTGCCACAGTGTATCTCTCTTTTGTAATTGCAGTCCAACATTTGAGTAAACAGTGATTTCTGTTGCATTATGGGACATGGTTTTGTGGAAAACTGAAATAGAGCCGTTTCCCAAATGCCTAAATATCCTATGTTGCAAGGAGGTGATTGGGCGAATTCTATTCAAATGTGAGATCTCCAAAATTCAGAACTGTTAAAAGACATATTGAAGTGAAGCACGAATAATTCAGGGGAGAGTACCCACAAAACTGTCTTCTTTTGTGCTATTCTTCTTACAGAAAACTTCATGAGAGCTGAAGTAAATAATCTGAGTTCGTAGAAGAAGACAGTCCTATGAGAATGTGCAGATGGGCTGACTTCTGTCCGTGTAATTCAATGTGTCTTCAAAAATCCAATGCAGTGAAAACTGGCCAACGTCATATTCCTCAAAATACGGACGTTTCTGAAGGAGAATGTTGCCTATAGATCCACTAAAAAGGGTTTATTGCACCATTAAATCAGCTTTCCTAATAGCTTTTCTAAGAGCTGCTTGTGGCTGAAATGAAATACACCACTTAATGTCACCTTCCCAGATGTATCTTCATAACATGCAGGTAACATCATCCCAAACATGGAAATCCTGGTTTTTATCTTCAATTCCCAATAACGGATTTTCCCAAGGCACTTCTGTTCCCCTAGAAAACCTTATGAGAATCATTCCTGTGCAGATGATATGACTACAGTTGACTTTTAAAGAGCATCCTGTGCACATTTCCTTTGATTAACTCTGTGGAATGTGAAGATCAAGGAGAAGCTGATGTAGTAAGGATGAAATTGAACAGAAACTTCAAAGATTACGGATTTACCATTCTCTAAATCCGGAAAAACTCTGCACTTCCAATTTCTAGGAAAATGTCAACTTAACATCTCCCCAAGTTATCCCAGATTTACAAGAGTTTAAAATTTGATGAGCACAGAGTCTCCTATTTACAATACGTTTTCACACGAATCTTGATATTGCCGTCAACTGACGCTAATGAGAATGCATTCAAATAAAGCTGAAGTGGAGGAAGGAAAGGCATGTTGCAATGAAATCTTACAGAAAATGGTGATAGAATCATGTACCAAATGGAGTAGCCACATATTCAAAAAGTGGCAGAAGACTGAAAACGTCCACAAATGCTTGAACCTAAGGTGGGAAAAGAAGGGCTGTGGGAGATTAACCAATTTGGAATTAGTGGCAAAAGTAAGACTGGGTGCATCTGACAAGAAGTGCTTTCTCCTGTCCATGTTGTCCTTTCAGCAAGTGGACATTTGCTCGATCAACACGTTCTGTGAATTTAGATTGATATTACCCTGGGGGTTTTAATGCACGGCCCCAATCACAAGTAAGACATAGGATTTTTTCTCAATGCCTCAAACCGAACAAGGCAGAAGGAAATTTCCCACACAATCTTTCTTTTAGTGACTAAAACGAAAAAGATGCATTTCACAGCACCTCTTTCTCTAGAGCACTCTGTCAGCAATGTTTCCAAGTACACAAGAAATTGCCTAAATTCAACCAAAACAGAGATGAAGTGAGCTACCTCTTATGAGCGTGTGAGAAATCTTATCACAGCTCATATATTCACTTCCTTCCCAACAACAGAAAAACACGTTTATCGTGACAGCACAGTGAGGGATATTGTCCGCACTCATTTTATTTCCAATATGTCTAAAGTGTCAAATTTTGGGTTGATGTGAGCGAAATTACAAGACACATTCATACAATCATCTTTGCACTTTCATTCAGATGCTACTAGTAAACACTGTCAAGTGAGAGTCTATGGCTGATCCAAAGAGTACCTGGTGCCCAGGTCGTTCAGGGCAGGAACACAAAATAATTTCAGATACCATGTAAATCAGTGCTCATGAAGTGTCCCACGAATTGGCTGATCTTTCTCCCATTGATTCCTAGGATTTGACGAATATAAAGATTCAGAACGGTAAGCTGGATAGGAAGAGATCTTCTCCCACTTCTGCTACAGTCATTGTCATGCTCTCTGGGAACGGTTTCAATCTGGGTTCAACTTGACCTTTCAAGTTCAGGTGAGAGGAAAAGTATCAGAACTGAGATATAGGCTTCTTTCCAATTCACAGTAACCCATTTTTCCCACAATGTCACAAGGCTGAAATCATCCTTACCAGTTTCATTTCATGCAGATAACATGTTGAATGGTCCCATGCATAAAGCTAAGTGTTGTAGAGACTCTCCTTAAAATGGCTTTCTGCATTCACCCTGTATTTCATAAAGTCAGTTCAACATAAGAAAAAAAACTATGATTCAATTTCGAATAGGAGACCTTGTGGAAAAATGACACACAGCCATTTCCAGAATGCCAAAATTCTCTGACTTGCAAACAACGTGACGGTGTGAATTTCTTTCAAAATCCTTATCCAAAATTGAGAACTGTTATTGCATATATTGAATAAAGGCATTCATTTAGGAGAGATTACTCTCCAAGTTCTCTACTTCCTCAGTATACTTCCAACAGTAAGCTTCATAACGGCTGAAGAAAATTATCTATGTTGAATGATGAACGTATGTTTCTGAATGCGCAAATGGGCTCACTTCCATCCTTGAAAGCCAATGTGTCCCTTAAAATGAATCACAATGATAACTGGCCCATGTCGTATTCCTCCGAACAGTGAAATAACAGAAAAAGAATTTCACCTGTACTAATGCTGAAGAATATTTCTCTGCACAAAACACTCAGCATTCCTGTTAGATTTTGAATGAGCTGCTGTTGACTTAGCTGAGATGAGGTATCTTAACGTCAGTTTGCCAGATGTACCTTCAAAACATGGAAGGAGATATTGGCCAAGAATGAAAATCACAAATTTTGCCATCAACTCCCAAGAATGGACTATACATCAGGATGTCTGCTCCCGAAATGAAACACAAGGCAAGCATTTGTTAGAAGCTTACAAGAAATGTCAGAGAATTGCTAGCAGTATTCTTTGCTTCTTCTTTTGAATGAATTCTGTGCACATTGCAAGCTCTGGAGAAGCTGGGGTACTGAGGCTGAAATTCTGAAATGACCTTTCCAAGTACTCATGGGCAGTAATTCAAAGCCTGCTGTACTCTACCAAAATCTTGGGTCATATCAGTTCACCCGACCACAGATTGTTTCCCAAGAATGAAATATTCTAAAATATGTGGGACACCTAGTGACCTATCTAGGAGTTAGTCTCACAAGAATGTTTGCCTCACCATAACTTCATACCAGCTAGAATGCATTCCAAGATGGCTGAAGTTGAGGAAAAATGTCAGGATGCAGTTAAATCTTACAGAACATGAAGACAGGCTCATATGCCAAAGACAAAAGCCTCACGTTTTAAAACTGCCAGAAGACCAAAAATTTCCCCATGCGCTTAATTCCAAGATGGGGACAATTTTCCAATACTGGGTGAAGCTAAGACAATGTGCTTCAAACTGTCCAAGTAGTCCTCCAGCATGTGAAAATGCTTGATCAAGCAATTCAGTGGGGGGAAACTGGAGAATTCACAGTGGGTTTTAATGCATGGCCTCATCACAAACTAGATATAGGATGGGTCCTCAATCGCACAACTTACATGATCACAACAAGGCAGGAGTTTTCACACATACATTTTTTTGTCTACTGATAAGTACCTAAAAGCTGCATTTCACAGGCCCTCATTTGCAAGAGACATTCTGTCAACAAATTTTCCAAATTAGCAGGTGAATTTCCTAATGGCACATAAATAGGATATGAAGGGAATGGGCTCAATGTGAGTGTGTGAGGAAGCAATCAGAACTTGGATATTTGATGGCTTCCCCAACACCAAAATTCTCTTATTCCTACAATGCAGAAGAAGGAAATTGTTTCACATTAATTATACTCCCAAGATGCATCACCAATGAATGTTAGGTTTGATCTTATGGAAATTAGAAGATGTGTTCAACCATCATTCCACCTTGCTTAGAATGGTTTGTAAGAGCTGGGTGTGCTGAGGGGCTGTCAGTGTATTTATGATGAGACTGGGCCAGGGACCTTCAGGACAGCACAGAGGCTTCTTAGGGAAACCGTGGAAAATCAGGTCTCCCTTGAACCTGCGATATTTTTTCATCAATTCTGTTCCATTCAAACAGTGGAAAGATTGTATAACATTCGGCACAAGAAGCTGCATGTGAGAGAACTTCTCCCAATTTTATCACTTCCCTTGGCATGCTCTTCAGGAGCATTTTCAAGCTGGACCCAATTTGATATTTTGAGAAAAAGATGAGAGAAATTATTTCACAAGTATATTGGTTCTTTACAAATCATGGAAACCACTTCTCCCTATGGTGGCACCAGGCAGAAATCATTCTTACCCATTTAATTCCCATAAGGGAACTTGTTGGAAGATTCTGTGCATGTAGATCAAGGTCACGAACACATTCCTGCAAATGGCTTGCCACAGTGTATCTCTCTTTTGTAATTGCAGTCCAACATTTGAGTAAACAGTGATTTCTGTTGCATTATGGGACATGGTTTTGTGGAAAACTGAAATAGAGCCGTTTCCCAAATGCCTAAATATCCTATGTTGCAAGGAGGTGATTGGGCGAATTCTATTCAAATGTGAGATCTCCAAAATTCAGAACTGTTAAAAGACATATTGAAGTGAAGCACGAATAATTCAGGGGAGAGTACCCACAAAACTGTCTTCTTTTGTGCTATTCTTCTTACAGAAAACTTCATGAGAGCTGAAGTAAATAATCTGAGTTCGTAGAAGAAGACAGTCCTATGAGAATGTGCAGATGGGCTGACTTCTGTCCGTGTAATTCAATGTGTCTTCAAAAATCCAATGCAGTGAAAACTGGCCAACGTCATATTCCTCAAAATACGGACGTTTCTGAAGGAGAATGTTGCCTATAGATCCACTAAAAAGGGTTTATTGCACCATTAAATCAGCTTTCCTAATAGCTTTTCTAAGAGCTGCTTGTGGCTGAAATGAAATACACCACTTAATGTCACCTTCCCAGATGTATCTTCATAACATGCAGGTAACATCATCCCAAACATGGAAATCCTGGTTTTTATCTTCAATTCCCAATAACGGATTTTCCCAAGGCACTTCTGTTCCCCTAGAAAACCTTATGAGAATCATTCCTGTGCAGATGATATGACTACAGTTGACTTTTAAAGAGCATCCTGTGCACATTTCCTTTGATTAACTCTGTGGAATGTGAAGATCAAGGAGAAGCTGATGTAGTAAGGATGAAATTGAACAGAAACTTCAAAGATTACGGATTTACCATTCTCTAAATCCGGAAAAACTCTGCACTTCCAATTTCTAGGAAAATGTCAACTTAACATCTCCCCAAGTTATCCCAGATTTACAAGAGTTTAAAATTTGATGAGCACAGAGTCTCCTATTTACAATACGTTTTCACACGAATCTTGATATTGCCGTCAACTGACGCTAATGAGAATGCATTCAAATAAAGCTGAAGTGGAGGAAGGAAAGGCATGTTGCAATGAAATCTTACAGAAAATGGTGATAGAATCATGTACCAAATGGAGTAGCCACATATTCAAAAAGTGGCAGAAGACTGAAAACGTCCACAAATGCTTGAACCTAAGGTGGGAAAAGAAGGGCTGTGGGAGATTAACCAATTTGGAATTAGTGGCAAAAGTAAGACTGGGTGCATCTGACAAGAAGTGCTTTCTCCTGTCCATGTTGTCCTTTCAGCAAGTGGACATTTGCTCGATCAACACGTTCTGTGAATTTAGATTGATATTACCCTGGGGGTTTTAATGCACGGCCCCAATCACAAGTAAGACATAGGATTTTTTCTCAATGCCTCAAACCGAACAAGGCAGAAGGAAATTTCCCACACAATCTTTCTTTTAGTGACTAAAACGAAAAAGATGCATTTCACAGCACCTCTTTCTCTAGAGCACTCTGTCAGCAATGTTTCCAAGTACACAAGAAATTGCCTAAATTCAACCAAAACAGAGATGAAGTGAGCTACCTCTTATGAGCGTGTGAGAAATCTTATCACAGCTCATATATTCACTTCCTTCCCAACAACAGAAAAACACGTTTATCGTGACAGCACAGTGAGGGATATTGTCCGCACTCATTTTATTTCCAATATGTCTAAAGTGTCAAATTTTGGGTTGATGTGAGCGAAATTACAAGACACATTCATACAATCATCTTTGCACTTTCATTCAGATGCTACTAGTAAACACTGTCAAGTGAGAGTCTATGGCTGATCCAAAGAGTACCTGGTGCCCAGGTCGTTCAGGGCAGGAACACAAAATAATTTCAGATACCATGTAAATCAGTGCTCATGAAGTGTCCCACGAATTGGCTGATCTTTCTCCCATTGATTCCTAGGATTTGACGAATATAAAGATTCAGAACGGTAAGCTGGATAGGAAGAGATCTTCTCCCACTTCTGCTACAGTCATTGTCATGCTCTCTGGGAACGGTTTCAATCTGGGTTCAACTTGACCTTTCAAGTTCAGGTGAGAGGAAAAGTATCAGAACTGAGATATAGGCTTCTTTCCAATTCACAGTAACCCATTTTTCCCACAATGTCACAAGGCTGAAATCATCCTTACCAGTTTCATTTCATGCAGATAACATGTTGAATGGTCCCATGCATAAAGCTAAGTGTTGTAGAGACTCTCCTTAAAATGGCTTTCTGCATTCACCCTGTATTTCATAAAGTCAGTTCAACATAAGAAAAAAAACTATGATTCAATTTCGAATAGGAGACCTTGTGGAAAAATGACACACAGCCATTTCCAGAATGCCAAAATTCTCTGACTTGCAAACAACGTGACGGTGTGAATTTCTTTCAAAATCCTTATCCAAAATTGAGAACTGTTATTGCATATATTGAATAAAGGCATTCATTTAGGAGAGATTACTCTCCAAGTTCTCTACTTCCTCAGTATACTTCCAACAGTAAGCTTCATAACGGCTGAAGAAAATTATCTATGTTGAATGATGAACGTATGTTTCTGAATGCGCAAATGGGCTCACTTCCATCCTTGAAAGCCAATGTGTCCCTTAAAATGAATCACAATGATAACTGGCCCATGTCGTATTCCTCCGAACAGTGAAATAACAGAAAAAGAATTTCACCTGTACTAATGCTGAAGAATATTTCTCTGCACAAAACACTCAGCATTCCTGTTAGATTTTGAATGAGCTGCTGTTGACTTAGCTGAGATGAGGTATCTTAACGTCAGTTTGCCAGATGTACCTTCAAAACATGGAAGGAGATATTGGCCAAGAATGAAAATCACAAATTTTGCCATCAACTCCCAAGAATGGACTATACATCAGGATGTCTGCTCCCGAAATGAAACACAAGGCAAGCATTTGTTAGAAGCTTACAAGAAATGTCAGAGAATTGCTAGCAGTATTCTTTGCTTCTTCTTTTGAATGAATTCTGTGCACATTGCAAGCTCTGGAGAAGCTGGGGTACTGAGGCTGAAATTCTGAAATGACCTTTCCAAGTACTCATGGGCAGTAATTCAAAGCCTGCTGTACTCTACCAAAATCTTGGGTCATATCAGTTCACCCGACCACAGATTGTTTCCCAAGAATGAAATATTCTAAAATATGTGGGACACCTAGTGACCTATCTAGGAGTTAGTCTCACAAGAATGTTTGCCTCACCATAACTTCATACCAGCTAGAATGCATTCCAAGATGGCTGAAGTTGAGGAAAAATGTCAGGATGCAGTTAAATCTTACAGAACATGAAGACAGGCTCATATGCCAAAGACAAAAGCCTCACGTTTTAAAACTGCCAGAAGACCAAAAATTTCCCCATGCGCTTAATTCCAAGATGGGGACAATTTTCCAATACTGGGTGAAGCTAAGACAATGTGCTTCAAACTGTCCAAGTAGTCCTCCAGCATGTGAAAATGCTTGATCAAGCAATTCAGTGGGGGGAAACTGGAGAATTCACAGTGGGTTTTAATGCATGGCCTCATCACAAACTAGATATAGGATGGGTCCTCAATCGCACAACTTACATGATCACAACAAGGCAGGAGTTTTCACACATACATTTTTTTGTCTACTGATAAGTACCTAAAAGCTGCATTTCACAGGCCCTCATTTGCAAGAGACATTCTGTCAACAAATTTTCCAAATTAGCAGGTGAATTTCCTAATGGCACATAAATAGGATATGAAGGGAATGGGCTCAATGTGAGTGTGTGAGGAAGCAATCAGAACTTGGATATTTGATGGCTTCCCCAACACCAAAATTCTCTTATTCCTACAATGCAGAAGAAGGAAATTGTTTCACATTAATTATACTCCCAAGATGCATCACCAATGAATGTTAGGTTTGATCTTATGGAAATTAGAAGATGTGTTCAACCATCATTCCACCTTGCTTAGAATGGTTTGTAAGAGCTGGGTGTGCTGAGGGGCTGTCAGTGTATTTATGATGAGACTGGGCCAGGGACCTTCAGGACAGCACAGAGGCTTCTTAGGGAAACCGTGGAAAATCAGGTCTCCCTTGAACCTGCGATATTTTTTCATCAATTCTGTTCCATTCAAACAGTGGAAAGATTGTATAACATTCGGCACAAGAAGCTGCATGTGAGAGAACTTCTCCCAATTTTATCACTTCCCTTGGCATGCTCTTCAGGAGCATTTTCAAGCTGGACCCAATTTGATATTTTGAGAAAAAGATGAGAGAAATTATTTCACAAGTATATTGGTTCTTTACAAATCATGGAAACCACTTCTCCCTATGGTGGCACCAGGCAGAAATCATTCTTACCCATTTAATTCCCATAAGGGAACTTGTTGGAAGATTCTGTGCATGTAGATCAAGGTCACGAACACATTCCTGCAAATGGCTTGCCACAGTGTATCTCTCTTTTGTAATTGCAGTCCAACATTTGAGTAAACAGTGATTTCTGTTGCATTATGGGACATGGTTTTGTGGAAAACTGAAATAGAGCCGTTTCCCAAATGCCTAAATATCCTATGTTGCAAGGAGGTGATTGGGCGAATTCTATTCAAATGTGAGATCTCCAAAATTCAGAACTGTTAAAAGACATATTGAAGTGAAGCACGAATAATTCAGGGGAGAGTACCCACAAAACTGTCTTCTTTTGTGCTATTCTTCTTACAGAAAACTTCATGAGAGCTGAAGTAAATAATCTGAGTTCGTAGAAGAAGACAGTCCTATGAGAATGTGCAGATGGGCTGACTTCTGTCCGTGTAATTCAATGTGTCTTCAAAAATCCAATGCAGTGAAAACTGGCCAACGTCATATTCCTCAAAATACGGACGTTTCTGAAGGAGAATGTTGCCTATAGATCCACTAAAAAGGGTTTATTGCACCATTAAATCAGCTTTCCTAATAGCTTTTCTAAGAGCTGCTTGTGGCTGAAATGAAATACACCACTTAATGTCACCTTCCCAGATGTATCTTCATAACATGCAGGTAACATCATCCCAAACATGGAAATCCTGGTTTTTATCTTCAATTCCCAATAACGGATTTTCCCAAGGCACTTCTGTTCCCCTAGAAAACCTTATGAGAATCATTCCTGTGCAGATGATATGACTACAGTTGACTTTTAAAGAGCATCCTGTGCACATTTCCTTTGATTAACTCTGTGGAATGTGAAGATCAAGGAGAAGCTGATGTAGTAAGGATGAAATTGAACAGAAACTTCAAAGATTACGGATTTACCATTCTCTAAATCCGGAAAAACTCTGCACTTCCAATTTCTAGGAAAATGTCAACTTAACATCTCCCCAAGTTATCCCAGATTTACAAGAGTTTAAAATTTGATGAGCACAGAGTCTCCTATTTACAATACGTTTTCACACGAATCTTGATATTGCCGTCAACTGACGCTAATGAGAATGCATTCAAATAAAGCTGAAGTGGAGGAAGGAAAGGCATGTTGCAATGAAATCTTACAGAAAATGGTGATAGAATCATGTACCAAATGGAGTAGCCACATATTCAAAAAGTGGCAGAAGACTGAAAACGTCCACAAATGCTTGAACCTAAGGTGGGAAAAGAAGGGCTGTGGGAGATTAACCAATTTGGAATTAGTGGCAAAAGTAAGACTGGGTGCATCTGACAAGAAGTGCTTTCTCCTGTCCATGTTGTCCTTTCAGCAAGTGGACATTTGCTCGATCAACACGTTCTGTGAATTTAGATTGATATTACCCTGGGGGTTTTAATGCACGGCCCCAATCACAAGTAAGACATAGGATTTTTTCTCAATGCCTCAAACCGAACAAGGCAGAAGGAAATTTCCCACACAATCTTTCTTTTAGTGACTAAAACGAAAAAGATGCATTTCACAGCACCTCTTTCTCTAGAGCACTCTGTCAGCAATGTTTCCAAGTACACAAGAAATTGCCTAAATTCAACCAAAACAGAGATGAAGTGAGCTACCTCTTATGAGCGTGTGAGAAATCTTATCACAGCTCATATATTCACTTCCTTCCCAACAACAGAAAAACACGTTTATCGTGACAGCACAGTGAGGGATATTGTCCGCACTCATTTTATTTCCAATATGTCTAAAGTGTCAAATTTTGGGTTGATGTGAGCGAAATTACAAGACACATTCATACAATCATCTTTGCACTTTCATTCAGATGCTACTAGTAAACACTGTCAAGTGAGAGTCTATGGCTGATCCAAAGAGTACCTGGTGCCCAGGTCGTTCAGGGCAGGAACACAAAATAATTTCAGATACCATGTAAATCAGTGCTCATGAAGTGTCCCACGAATTGGCTGATCTTTCTCCCATTGATTCCTAGGATTTGACGAATATAAAGATTCAGAACGGTAAGCTGGATAGGAAGAGATCTTCTCCCACTTCTGCTACAGTCATTGTCATGCTCTCTGGGAACGGTTTCAATCTGGGTTCAACTTGACCTTTCAAGTTCAGGTGAGAGGAAAAGTATCAGAACTGAGATATAGGCTTCTTTCCAATTCACAGTAACCCATTTTTCCCACAATGTCACAAGGCTGAAATCATCCTTACCAGTTTCATTTCATGCAGATAACATGTTGAATGGTCCCATGCATAAAGCTAAGTGTTGTAGAGACTCTCCTTAAAATGGCTTTCTGCATTCACCCTGTATTTCATAAAGTCAGTTCAACATAAGAAAAAAAACTATGATTCAATTTCGAATAGGAGACCTTGTGGAAAAATGACACACAGCCATTTCCAGAATGCCAAAATTCTCTGACTTGCAAACAACGTGACGGTGTGAATTTCTTTCAAAATCCTTATCCAAAATTGAGAACTGTTATTGCATATATTGAATAAAGGCATTCATTTAGGAGAGATTACTCTCCAAGTTCTCTACTTCCTCAGTATACTTCCAACAGTAAGCTTCATAACGGCTGAAGAAAATTATCTATGTTGAATGATGAACGTATGTTTCTGAATGCGCAAATGGGCTCACTTCCATCCTTGAAAGCCAATGTGTCCCTTAAAATGAATCACAATGATAACTGGCCCATGTCGTATTCCTCCGAACAGTGAAATAACAGAAAAAGAATTTCACCTGTACTAATGCTGAAGAATATTTCTCTGCACAAAACACTCAGCATTCCTGTTAGATTTTGAATGAGCTGCTGTTGACTTAGCTGAGATGAGGTATCTTAACGTCAGTTTGCCAGATGTACCTTCAAAACATGGAAGGAGATATTGGCCAAGAATGAAAATCACAAATTTTGCCATCAACTCCCAAGAATGGACTATACATCAGGATGTCTGCTCCCGAAATGAAACACAAGGCAAGCATTTGTTAGAAGCTTACAAGAAATGTCAGAGAATTGCTAGCAGTATTCTTTGCTTCTTCTTTTGAATGAATTCTGTGCACATTGCAAGCTCTGGAGAAGCTGGGGTACTGAGGCTGAAATTCTGAAATGACCTTTCCAAGTACTCATGGGCAGTAATTCAAAGCCTGCTGTACTCTACCAAAATCTTGGGTCATATCAGTTCACCCGACCACAGATTGTTTCCCAAGAATGAAATATTCTAAAATATGTGGGACACCTAGTGACCTATCTAGGAGTTAGTCTCACAAGAATGTTTGCCTCACCATAACTTCATACCAGCTAGAATGCATTCCAAGATGGCTGAAGTTGAGGAAAAATGTCAGGATGCAGTTAAATCTTACAGAACATGAAGACAGGCTCATATGCCAAAGACAAAAGCCTCACGTTTTAAAACTGCCAGAAGACCAAAAATTTCCCCATGCGCTTAATTCCAAGATGGGGACAATTTTCCAATACTGGGTGAAGCTAAGACAATGTGCTTCAAACTGTCCAAGTAGTCCTCCAGCATGTGAAAATGCTTGATCAAGCAATTCAGTGGGGGGAAACTGGAGAATTCACAGTGGGTTTTAATGCATGGCCTCATCACAAACTAGATATAGGATGGGTCCTCAATCGCACAACTTACATGATCACAACAAGGCAGGAGTTTTCACACATACATTTTTTTGTCTACTGATAAGTACCTAAAAGCTGCATTTCACAGGCCCTCATTTGCAAGAGACATTCTGTCAACAAATTTTCCAAATTAGCAGGTGAATTTCCTAATGGCACATAAATAGGATATGAAGGGAATGGGCTCAATGTGAGTGTGTGAGGAAGCAATCAGAACTTGGATATTTGATGGCTTCCCCAACACCAAAATTCTCTTATTCCTACAATGCAGAAGAAGGAAATTGTTTCACATTAATTATACTCCCAAGATGCATCACCAATGAATGTTAGGTTTGATCTTATGGAAATTAGAAGATGTGTTCAACCATCATTCCACCTTGCTTAGAATGGTTTGTAAGAGCTGGGTGTGCTGAGGGGCTGTCAGTGTATTTATGATGAGACTGGGCCAGGGACCTTCAGGACAGCACAGAGGCTTCTTAGGGAAACCGTGGAAAATCAGGTCTCCCTTGAACCTGCGATATTTTTTCATCAATTCTGTTCCATTCAAACAGTGGAAAGATTGTATAACATTCGGCACAAGAAGCTGCATGTGAGAGAACTTCTCCCAATTTTATCACTTCCCTTGGCATGCTCTTCAGGAGCATTTTCAAGCTGGACCCAATTTGATATTTTGAGAAAAAGATGAGAGAAATTATTTCACAAGTATATTGGTTCTTTACAAATCATGGAAACCACTTCTCCCTATGGTGGCACCAGGCAGAAATCATTCTTACCCATTTAATTCCCATAAGGGAACTTGTTGGAAGATTCTGTGCATGTAGATCAAGGTCACGAACACATTCCTGCAAATGGCTTGCCACAGTGTATCTCTCTTTTGTAATTGCAGTCCAACATTTGAGTAAACAGTGATTTCTGTTGCATTATGGGACATGGTTTTGTGGAAAACTGAAATAGAGCCGTTTCCCAAATGCCTAAATATCCTATGTTGCAAGGAGGTGATTGGGCGAATTCTATTCAAATGTGAGATCTCCAAAATTCAGAACTGTTAAAAGACATATTGAAGTGAAGCACGAATAATTCAGGGGAGAGTACCCACAAAACTGTCTTCTTTTGTGCTATTCTTCTTACAGAAAACTTCATGAGAGCTGAAGTAAATAATCTGAGTTCGTAGAAGAAGACAGTCCTATGAGAATGTGCAGATGGGCTGACTTCTGTCCGTGTAATTCAATGTGTCTTCAAAAATCCAATGCAGTGAAAACTGGCCAACGTCATATTCCTCAAAATACGGACGTTTCTGAAGGAGAATGTTGCCTATAGATCCACTAAAAAGGGTTTATTGCACCATTAAATCAGCTTTCCTAATAGCTTTTCTAAGAGCTGCTTGTGGCTGAAATGAAATACACCACTTAATGTCACCTTCCCAGATGTATCTTCATAACATGCAGGTAACATCATCCCAAACATGGAAATCCTGGTTTTTATCTTCAATTCCCAATAACGGATTTTCCCAAGGCACTTCTGTTCCCCTAGAAAACCTTATGAGAATCATTCCTGTGCAGATGATATGACTACAGTTGACTTTTAAAGAGCATCCTGTGCACATTTCCTTTGATTAACTCTGTGGAATGTGAAGATCAAGGAGAAGCTGATGTAGTAAGGATGAAATTGAACAGAAACTTCAAAGATTACGGATTTACCATTCTCTAAATCCGGAAAAACTCTGCACTTCCAATTTCTAGGAAAATGTCAACTTAACATCTCCCCAAGTTATCCCAGATTTACAAGAGTTTAAAATTTGATGAGCACAGAGTCTCCTATTTACAATACGTTTTCACACGAATCTTGATATTGCCGTCAACTGACGCTAATGAGAATGCATTCAAATAAAGCTGAAGTGGAGGAAGGAAAGGCATGTTGCAATGAAATCTTACAGAAAATGGTGATAGAATCATGTACCAAATGGAGTAGCCACATATTCAAAAAGTGGCAGAAGACTGAAAACGTCCACAAATGCTTGAACCTAAGGTGGGAAAAGAAGGGCTGTGGGAGATTAACCAATTTGGAATTAGTGGCAAAAGTAAGACTGGGTGCATCTGACAAGAAGTGCTTTCTCCTGTCCATGTTGTCCTTTCAGCAAGTGGACATTTGCTCGATCAACACGTTCTGTGAATTTAGATTGATATTACCCTGGGGGTTTTAATGCACGGCCCCAATCACAAGTAAGACATAGGATTTTTTCTCAATGCCTCAAACCGAACAAGGCAGAAGGAAATTTCCCACACAATCTTTCTTTTAGTGACTAAAACGAAAAAGATGCATTTCACAGCACCTCTTTCTCTAGAGCACTCTGTCAGCAATGTTTCCAAGTACACAAGAAATTGCCTAAATTCAACCAAAACAGAGATGAAGTGAGCTACCTCTTATGAGCGTGTGAGAAATCTTATCACAGCTCATATATTCACTTCCTTCCCAACAACAGAAAAACACGTTTATCGTGACAGCACAGTGAGGGATATTGTCCGCACTCATTTTATTTCCAATATGTCTAAAGTGTCAAATTTTGGGTTGATGTGAGCGAAATTACAAGACACATTCATACAATCATCTTTGCACTTTCATTCAGATGCTACTAGTAAACACTGTCAAGTGAGAGTCTATGGCTGATCCAAAGAGTACCTGGTGCCCAGGTCGTTCAGGGCAGGAACACAAAATAATTTCAGATACCATGTAAATCAGTGCTCATGAAGTGTCCCACGAATTGGCTGATCTTTCTCCCATTGATTCCTAGGATTTGACGAATATAAAGATTCAGAACGGTAAGCTGGATAGGAAGAGATCTTCTCCCACTTCTGCTACAGTCATTGTCATGCTCTCTGGGAACGGTTTCAATCTGGGTTCAACTTGACCTTTCAAGTTCAGGTGAGAGGAAAAGTATCAGAACTGAGATATAGGCTTCTTTCCAATTCACAGTAACCCATTTTTCCCACAATGTCACAAGGCTGAAATCATCCTTACCAGTTTCATTTCATGCAGATAACATGTTGAATGGTCCCATGCATAAAGCTAAGTGTTGTAGAGACTCTCCTTAAAATGGCTTTCTGCATTCACCCTGTATTTCATAAAGTCAGTTCAACATAAGAAAAAAAACTATGATTCAATTTCGAATAGGAGACCTTGTGGAAAAATGACACACAGCCATTTCCAGAATGCCAAAATTCTCTGACTTGCAAACAACGTGACGGTGTGAATTTCTTTCAAAATCCTTATCCAAAATTGAGAACTGTTATTGCATATATTGAATAAAGGCATTCATTTAGGAGAGATTACTCTCCAAGTTCTCTACTTCCTCAGTATACTTCCAACAGTAAGCTTCATAACGGCTGAAGAAAATTATCTATGTTGAATGATGAACGTATGTTTCTGAATGCGCAAATGGGCTCACTTCCATCCTTGAAAGCCAATGTGTCCCTTAAAATGAATCACAATGATAACTGGCCCATGTCGTATTCCTCCGAACAGTGAAATAACAGAAAAAGAATTTCACCTGTACTAATGCTGAAGAATATTTCTCTGCACAAAACACTCAGCATTCCTGTTAGATTTTGAATGAGCTGCTGTTGACTTAGCTGAGATGAGGTATCTTAACGTCAGTTTGCCAGATGTACCTTCAAAACATGGAAGGAGATATTGGCCAAGAATGAAAATCACAAATTTTGCCATCAACTCCCAAGAATGGACTATACATCAGGATGTCTGCTCCCGAAATGAAACACAAGGCAAGCATTTGTTAGAAGCTTACAAGAAATGTCAGAGAATTGCTAGCAGTATTCTTTGCTTCTTCTTTTGAATGAATTCTGTGCACATTGCAAGCTCTGGAGAAGCTGGGGTACTGAGGCTGAAATTCTGAAATGACCTTTCCAAGTACTCATGGGCAGTAATTCAAAGCCTGCTGTACTCTACCAAAATCTTGGGTCATATCAGTTCACCCGACCACAGATTGTTTCCCAAGAATGAAATATTCTAAAATATGTGGGACACCTAGTGACCTATCTAGGAGTTAGTCTCACAAGAATGTTTGCCTCACCATAACTTCATACCAGCTAGAATGCATTCCAAGATGGCTGAAGTTGAGGAAAAATGTCAGGATGCAGTTAAATCTTACAGAACATGAAGACAGGCTCATATGCCAAAGACAAAAGCCTCACGTTTTAAAACTGCCAGAAGACCAAAAATTTCCCCATGCGCTTAATTCCAAGATGGGGACAATTTTCCAATACTGGGTGAAGCTAAGACAATGTGCTTCAAACTGTCCAAGTAGTCCTCCAGCATGTGAAAATGCTTGATCAAGCAATTCAGTGGGGGGAAACTGGAGAATTCACAGTGGGTTTTAATGCATGGCCTCATCACAAACTAGATATAGGATGGGTCCTCAATCGCACAACTTACATGATCACAACAAGGCAGGAGTTTTCACACATACATTTTTTTGTCTACTGATAAGTACCTAAAAGCTGCATTTCACAGGCCCTCATTTGCAAGAGACATTCTGTCAACAAATTTTCCAAATTAGCAGGTGAATTTCCTAATGGCACATAAATAGGATATGAAGGGAATGGGCTCAATGTGAGTGTGTGAGGAAGCAATCAGAACTTGGATATTTGATGGCTTCCCCAACACCAAAATTCTCTTATTCCTACAATGCAGAAGAAGGAAATTGTTTCACATTAATTATACTCCCAAGATGCATCACCAATGAATGTTAGGTTTGATCTTATGGAAATTAGAAGATGTGTTCAACCATCATTCCACCTTGCTTAGAATGGTTTGTAAGAGCTGGGTGTGCTGAGGGGCTGTCAGTGTATTTATGATGAGACTGGGCCAGGGACCTTCAGGACAGCACAGAGGCTTCTTAGGGAAACCGTGGAAAATCAGGTCTCCCTTGAACCTGCGATATTTTTTCATCAATTCTGTTCCATTCAAACAGTGGAAAGATTGTATAACATTCGGCACAAGAAGCTGCATGTGAGAGAACTTCTCCCAATTTTATCACTTCCCTTGGCATGCTCTTCAGGAGCATTTTCAAGCTGGACCCAATTTGATATTTTGAGAAAAAGATGAGAGAAATTATTTCACAAGTATATTGGTTCTTTACAAATCATGGAAACCACTTCTCCCTATGGTGGCACCAGGCAGAAATCATTCTTACCCATTTAATTCCCATAAGGGAACTTGTTGGAAGATTCTGTGCATGTAGATCAAGGTCACGAACACATTCCTGCAAATGGCTTGCCACAGTGTATCTCTCTTTTGTAATTGCAGTCCAACATTTGAGTAAACAGTGATTTCTGTTGCATTATGGGACATGGTTTTGTGGAAAACTGAAATAGAGCCGTTTCCCAAATGCCTAAATATCCTATGTTGCAAGGAGGTGATTGGGCGAATTCTATTCAAATGTGAGATCTCCAAAATTCAGAACTGTTAAAAGACATATTGAAGTGAAGCACGAATAATTCAGGGGAGAGTACCCACAAAACTGTCTTCTTTTGTGCTATTCTTCTTACAGAAAACTTCATGAGAGCTGAAGTAAATAATCTGAGTTCGTAGAAGAAGACAGTCCTATGAGAATGTGCAGATGGGCTGACTTCTGTCCGTGTAATTCAATGTGTCTTCAAAAATCCAATGCAGTGAAAACTGGCCAACGTCATATTCCTCAAAATACGGACGTTTCTGAAGGAGAATGTTGCCTATAGATCCACTAAAAAGGGTTTATTGCACCATTAAATCAGCTTTCCTAATAGCTTTTCTAAGAGCTGCTTGTGGCTGAAATGAAATACACCACTTAATGTCACCTTCCCAGATGTATCTTCATAACATGCAGGTAACATCATCCCAAACATGGAAATCCTGGTTTTTATCTTCAATTCCCAATAACGGATTTTCCCAAGGCACTTCTGTTCCCCTAGAAAACCTTATGAGAATCATTCCTGTGCAGATGATATGACTACAGTTGACTTTTAAAGAGCATCCTGTGCACATTTCCTTTGATTAACTCTGTGGAATGTGAAGATCAAGGAGAAGCTGATGTAGTAAGGATGAAATTGAACAGAAACTTCAAAGATTACGGATTTACCATTCTCTAAATCCGGAAAAACTCTGCACTTCCAATTTCTAGGAAAATGTCAACTTAACATCTCCCCAAGTTATCCCAGATTTACAAGAGTTTAAAATTTGATGAGCACAGAGTCTCCTATTTACAATACGTTTTCACACGAATCTTGATATTGCCGTCAACTGACGCTAATGAGAATGCATTCAAATAAAGCTGAAGTGGAGGAAGGAAAGGCATGTTGCAATGAAATCTTACAGAAAATGGTGATAGAATCATGTACCAAATGGAGTAGCCACATATTCAAAAAGTGGCAGAAGACTGAAAACGTCCACAAATGCTTGAACCTAAGGTGGGAAAAGAAGGGCTGTGGGAGATTAACCAATTTGGAATTAGTGGCAAAAGTAAGACTGGGTGCATCTGACAAGAAGTGCTTTCTCCTGTCCATGTTGTCCTTTCAGCAAGTGGACATTTGCTCGATCAACACGTTCTGTGAATTTAGATTGATATTACCCTGGGGGTTTTAATGCACGGCCCCAATCACAAGTAAGACATAGGATTTTTTCTCAATGCCTCAAACCGAACAAGGCAGAAGGAAATTTCCCACACAATCTTTCTTTTAGTGACTAAAACGAAAAAGATGCATTTCACAGCACCTCTTTCTCTAGAGCACTCTGTCAGCAATGTTTCCAAGTACACAAGAAATTGCCTAAATTCAACCAAAACAGAGATGAAGTGAGCTACCTCTTATGAGCGTGTGAGAAATCTTATCACAGCTCATATATTCACTTCCTTCCCAACAACAGAAAAACACGTTTATCGTGACAGCACAGTGAGGGATATTGTCCGCACTCATTTTATTTCCAATATGTCTAAAGTGTCAAATTTTGGGTTGATGTGAGCGAAATTACAAGACACATTCATACAATCATCTTTGCACTTTCATTCAGATGCTACTAGTAAACACTGTCAAGTGAGAGTCTATGGCTGATCCAAAGAGTACCTGGTGCCCAGGTCGTTCAGGGCAGGAACACAAAATAATTTCAGATACCATGTAAATCAGTGCTCATGAAGTGTCCCACGAATTGGCTGATCTTTCTCCCATTGATTCCTAGGATTTGACGAATATAAAGATTCAGAACGGTAAGCTGGATAGGAAGAGATCTTCTCCCACTTCTGCTACAGTCATTGTCATGCTCTCTGGGAACGGTTTCAATCTGGGTTCAACTTGACCTTTCAAGTTCAGGTGAGAGGAAAAGTATCAGAACTGAGATATAGGCTTCTTTCCAATTCACAGTAACCCATTTTTCCCACAATGTCACAAGGCTGAAATCATCCTTACCAGTTTCATTTCATGCAGATAACATGTTGAATGGTCCCATGCATAAAGCTAAGTGTTGTAGAGACTCTCCTTAAAATGGCTTTCTGCATTCACCCTGTATTTCATAAAGTCAGTTCAACATAAGAAAAAAAACTATGATTCAATTTCGAATAGGAGACCTTGTGGAAAAATGACACACAGCCATTTCCAGAATGCCAAAATTCTCTGACTTGCAAACAACGTGACGGTGTGAATTTCTTTCAAAATCCTTATCCAAAATTGAGAACTGTTATTGCATATATTGAATAAAGGCATTCATTTAGGAGAGATTACTCTCCAAGTTCTCTACTTCCTCAGTATACTTCCAACAGTAAGCTTCATAACGGCTGAAGAAAATTATCTATGTTGAATGATGAACGTATGTTTCTGAATGCGCAAATGGGCTCACTTCCATCCTTGAAAGCCAATGTGTCCCTTAAAATGAATCACAATGATAACTGGCCCATGTCGTATTCCTCCGAACAGTGAAATAACAGAAAAAGAATTTCACCTGTACTAATGCTGAAGAATATTTCTCTGCACAAAACACTCAGCATTCCTGTTAGATTTTGAATGAGCTGCTGTTGACTTAGCTGAGATGAGGTATCTTAACGTCAGTTTGCCAGATGTACCTTCAAAACATGGAAGGAGATATTGGCCAAGAATGAAAATCACAAATTTTGCCATCAACTCCCAAGAATGGACTATACATCAGGATGTCTGCTCCCGAAATGAAACACAAGGCAAGCATTTGTTAGAAGCTTACAAGAAATGTCAGAGAATTGCTAGCAGTATTCTTTGCTTCTTCTTTTGAATGAATTCTGTGCACATTGCAAGCTCTGGAGAAGCTGGGGTACTGAGGCTGAAATTCTGAAATGACCTTTCCAAGTACTCATGGGCAGTAATTCAAAGCCTGCTGTACTCTACCAAAATCTTGGGTCATATCAGTTCACCCGACCACAGATTGTTTCCCAAGAATGAAATATTCTAAAATATGTGGGACACCTAGTGACCTATCTAGGAGTTAGTCTCACAAGAATGTTTGCCTCACCATAACTTCATACCAGCTAGAATGCATTCCAAGATGGCTGAAGTTGAGGAAAAATGTCAGGATGCAGTTAAATCTTACAGAACATGAAGACAGGCTCATATGCCAAAGACAAAAGCCTCACGTTTTAAAACTGCCAGAAGACCAAAAATTTCCCCATGCACTTAATTCCAAGATGGGGACAATTTTCCAATACTGGGTGAAGCTAAGACAATGTGCTTCAAACTGTCCAAGTAGTCCTCCAGCATGTGAAAATGCTTGATCAAGCAATTCAGTGGGGGGAAACTGGAGAATTCACAGTGGGTTTTAATGCATGGCCTCATCACAAACTAGATATAGGATGGGTCCTCAATCGCACAACTTACATGATCACAACAAGGCAGGAGTTTTCACACATACATTTTTTTGTCTACTGATAAGTACCTAAAAGCTGCATTTCACAGGCCCTCATTTGCAAGAGACATTCTGTCAACAAATTTTCCAAATTAGCAGGTGAATTTCCTAATGGCACATAAATAGGATATGAAGGGAATGGGCTCAATGTGAGTGTGTGAGGAAGCAATCAGAACTTGGATATTTGATGGCTTCCCCAACACCAAAATTCTCTTATTCCTACAATGCAGAAGAAGGAAATTGTTTCACATTAATTATACTCCCAAGATGCATCACCAATGAATGTTAGGTTTGATCTTATGGAAATTAGAAGATGTGTTCAACCATCATTCCACCTTGCTTAGAATGGTTTGTAAGAGCTGGGTGTGCTGAGGGGCTGTCAGTGTATTTATGATGAGACTGGGCCAGGGACCTTCAGGACAGCACAGAGGCTTCTTAGGGAAACCGTGGAAAATCAGGTCTCCCTTGAACCTGCGATATTTTTTCATCAATTCTGTTCCATTCAAACAGTGGAAAGATTGTATAACATTCGGCACAAGAAGCTGCATGTGAGAGAACTTCTCCCAATTTTATCACTTCCCTTGGCATGCTCTTCAGGAGCATTTTCAAGCTGGACCCAATTTGATATTTTGAGAAAAAGATGAGAGAAATTATTTCACAAGTATATTGGTTCTTTACAAATCATGGAAACCACTTCTCCCTATGGTGGCACCAGGCAGAAATCATTCTTACCCATTTAATTCCCATAAGGGAACTTGTTGGAAGATTCTGTGCATGTAGATCAAGGTCACGAACACATTCCTGCAAATGGCTTGCCACAGTGTATCTCTCTTTTGTAATTGCAGTCCAACATTTGAGTAAACAGTGATTTCTGTTGCATTATGGGACATGGTTTTGTGGAAAACTGAAATAGAGCCGTTTCCCAAATGCCTAAATATCCTATGTTGCAAGGAGGTGATTGGGCGAATTCTATTCAAATGTGAGATCTCCAAAATTCAGAACCATTAAAGGGCATATTAATGTGATGCATGAATTATTCAGGAGAGTGTACCCACAAAGCTGTCTTCTTTTGTGCTATTCTTCTTACAGAAAACTTCATGAGAGCTGAAGTAAATAATCTGAGTTCGTAGAAGAAGACAGTCCTATGAGAATGTGCAGATGGGCTGACTTCTGTCCATGTAATTCAATGTGTCTTCAAAAATCCAATGCAGTGAATACTGAGTAATGTCTTATTACTCAAAATATGGACGTTTCTGCAAGAGAATTTTGCCTATAGATCCACTAAAAAATGTTTATAGCAACATTAAATCAGCTTTCCTAATAGCTTTTCTAAGAGCTGCTTGTGGCTGAGCTGAAATATACCACTTAATGTCACCTTCCCTGATGTACCTTCATAATATGCAGGGAACATCATGTGATACAAGGAAATCAAGGTTTTTATCATCAATTCCCAATAAGGGATTTTGCCTAGTCCCTTGTGTCCCCCTAAGGAAACATATAACAAAAATATTTGTGCAGATGTTATGGCTAAAGATGACTATGTAAAGAGAATACTTTACACATTTCCTTAAATTTACTCTGTTGAATGTGAAGATAAAGGAGAAGCTGATGTATTAAAGAAAATCTTGTACAGAAACCTCTCAGATTACAGATGGACCTTTCTATTAGGCAAAACACTGCAATTTCAAATGCTGGGAAAAAGTCAAATTAACATCTCCCAAAGTGTATTCCAGATTTTCACGATTTTAAAATCTAAGGGGCACAGAGGATCCTATCTATAAGGCATTGTCACACGACTCTATATATGCCGTCAACTATGCAAATGAGAATGATTTCAAAAAATGCTGAAGTGGAGGAAGGAAAGGCCATTTGTAGTGAAGTGTTACAGAACATGGTGAAAGGATGATGTGCCAAATGGAGAAGCCCCATACTCGAAAAAGGAAGAAAACTAAAATCTTCCTCTATTCTTTGATCTTTAGGAGGGAAATTAATGGCTGTGGGAGAATAACTATTTGGAATTTGTGGCCAAATTCAGACTGGGTGAATCTAACATGAAGGGCTTTCTCCTCCATATGTAGTCCTTTCAGCAAGTGCACGTTTGCTCGATCGACCTGTTCTGTGAGGCGAACATTGGGATTACACTTGGGGTCTGAATGCATGGCCTCAATCACATGTAAGACATAGGGTTTTTCTCAACGCCAAAATATTTGTGATCCCAACAAGGCAGAAGGAAGTTTCCCACACAATCTTTCCTGTAGTAACTAAAACCAACAAAATGCATTGCAAAGCACCTAGATACACCCTGTTGGCAATGATTCCAACATTGAGGCCAATTGACTAAATTCAACTGATGAAGAGATGAAGGGAGTTATGTCGCTGTGAGTGTGTCAGAAAGCCTATCATAGCTCATAGTTCTGCTTGTTTCACAACAACAGAAATACACATTTATCATGACAGCGCAGGTGAGGGATTTTGCCCGCACCCCTTGTATTCACTAATTTGTGTAAAGTGTCAAGGTTTGGGTTGATGTGAGCGAAATTACAAGAACCATTCAAATAATCTTCTTTGCACCTTCATTCGGATACTTCCAGTAAGCAGTGTCAAGGGAGGGGCTGTGGCTGATCCAAAGAGGAGCTGATGCCCAGGTCTTTCAGGGAAGGAACATACAATAATTTGGGATAAGTTGGAAATCAGTGCTCACTCAGTATCCCGCGTATTTGCTGAACTATTTGCCATTGATTCGCAAATTAAGACGAATACAAATATTCGGAACAATAAGATGGTTCGGAAGACATCTTCTCACAATATTGCTACCATTGTTGTCCTGCTCTCTGGGAACAGTTTCAAACTGGGTTCAATTTGACATCTCAAGTTCAGGTTGAGAGAAACATTTTCAGAACCGAGATATAGGATTCTTTCCCATTCACAGTACCCATTTTTCCCAGAACGGCACAAGACTGAAATCATCCTTACCAGGTTCATTTCATGCAGTGAACGTGTTGCAAGGTCCTGTGCATGAATCTAAATGTCGTAGAGACACTCCAACTAATGGCTTTCTGCATTCACTCTCTCTTTCAATAAGTTAGTTCAACATAAGAGAAAAACTGTGATTCCTTCTGGAATAGGAGACAAGATTTTGTGGAATATTGACACAAAGCCATTTCCCGCCTGCCAAAGTTCTGTGACTTGCAAACAAAGCACTGATTTGAATTTCCTTTAAAAATGCATTTACCAAAATTGAGATGTGTGAAAGCATTCATTGAAGAAAAGCACTCCTTTAGGAGAGATTACCCTCCAAGCTATCTTCTTTCTTAGTATACTTCCTGCAAAAATCTCCGAAATCCGTGATGTAAAATATCAAAATTGGATGATGAACGTATGCTTCTGAATGTGCAAATGGGCTCACTTTCATCCTTGAAAACAATGTGTCCCCAAATCTAAGTGCAAAGAAAAGTGTCGCATGTTGTATTCCTCCAAACAGGGAAGTTACAGAAGATGAATTTCACTTGAACTAACGCTGAAGAATGTTCCTCTGCACAAAATACTCAGCATTCCTGATAGATTTTGAATGGTCAGCTGTTGACTCAGCTGGGATGAGGTGTCTTAATGTCACTTTGCCAGATGAGCGTTCAAAACATGGGGAGACAGCTCAGGCCAAACAGGGAAATCCCAGATTTTACCATCAAATCCCAAGAAGGGAGTGTACCTCAGGTTACCTATTTCTGAAGTGAAACACAGGGAAGCATTTGTTTCAAGCAGACAAGAATTGCAAGAGGATTGCTATCGGTAAACTTTGCTTCTTCCCTTGGATGCCTTCTGTGGATATGGCAAGAAATGGAAAAGCTGGAGTACTGAGAATGAACTTATTAAAGTACTCACAGGCAGTAATTAACAGTGTGCTGTGCTCTATCAAAAACTTGGATGACGACAACTCAGCCGGCTGCAGATTGTTTCCCATGAGTGAAATGTTTTCAAACTTGTGTAGCACAGGGCGACCTATCTAGGAGTTAGTCTTACAAGAATGTTTGTCTCGCCATAACTTCATGCCAGCCAGAAGGCTTTTCAAGATGGCTGAATTTCAGGAAAGAAACTCAGGATGCAGTGAAATCTTACGGAACATGCAGAGAGGGTTGTACGCCAAAGACAAAAGCCTCACGTTTTTAAACTGCCAGAAGACCGAAAAATTCCTCATGTGCTTAGAAGGGAAAATTTTACAAGACTAGGTGAAGCTAACACAGTGAGCTTCATACTGTCCATGTAGTCCTTCCAGGGTGTGAAAATATGTTCAATCGAGACATTCAGTGGGGGGAACTTGCAGAATTCACAGTGGGTTTTAATGCATGGCCTCACTCACAACTTAGACATAGGATGGGTACTCAATCGCACTACTTACATGATCCCAAAAAGGCAGAAGGAGGTTTCACACATAAACTGTTTTGTCTACTGACAAGCACCTAAAAGCTGCATTTCACAGCCCCTCCTTTTCAAGAAACATTTTGTCAACAAATTTTCCATCTTAGAAGGTGCCGTTCCTAATGGAAAATAAATAGGATATTAAAGGAATGGACTCAAGGTGAATGTGTGAGAACGCCTATCAGAACTTGGATATTGGATTGTTTCTCCATCACAAAATTTCTCTTATTCCTTCAATGCAGAAGAAGGAAATTTTTTCACATTCATTGCACTCCCAAAATGCGTTACTTATGATCATGAGCTTTGATCTTATAAAAATTAGGAAACCCGTTAAAACATTCCCCTTTACAATTTCCTTAGAACGGGTTGTAACAGCTCGTTCTGCTCAGGGGATGTCATTGTATCTATGATGAGTTTTGGGCAAGGACCTTCAGGACAGTAACCCAGTCTACAGAGGGAAACAGTGGAAACTCAGGGATCCATTGAGCCTGTGATGCTGCTTCATCTATACTGTTTCATTCCTAGAGTGGAAGAAATGCCTGAGATTCAGCCCAAAAACATGTGTAAAGAGAGATCATCACTCAATATCTAACAACTTTTGGCATGCTCTTCGGGAAAATTTTAAAGCTGGGTTCATTTTGACACTTCGAAACAAACTGGAGAGGAATTACTTCAGAAACGGTATATAGATTTCTTTCCAAGTCATGGAAACCATTTCTTCCTATGATGGCATGAGGCAGAAACTTTCTTACCCATTTCATTTTGAGAAGGCTACATATTGCACAATTCCATGCATGTAGAACATGGTCACAAACACATTCCTGCAAATGGCTTTCCGCAGTGTATCTCAATTATGTAGAGCAGTTCACCATTTGTGAAAACCCTGAATTGTAGTGCATTAGGGGACATTGTTTTGTGTAGCACAATAATAGATCCGTTTCATAAATGGCTAAATACTCTGTCTTGCTAAGAATTGATGGGGCGAATTTACTTCAAACGTGAGTTCTACAAATTGTGAATCGTTACAGGTTTTATTGAACTGAAGCACGAATAGTTCAAGAGAGATTACCCTCAAAGCTGTCTTCTTTTTGCTATTCTTCCTATAGAAAATTTAATGAGAGATGAAGTAATTTATCTGAGTTTGAGGAAGTACAAAGGCCTATAAATATGTGCAGATGGGCTGACTCCAGTCCCTATAAATCAATGTGTCCCCAAAAATGCAGTGCAGTGGACACTGTCCCACATCATATTCCTCCAAATAGAGATGTTTCTGAAGAAATATTTTGCCTTAAAATCCACTGAAGATGGTTTAATACACCAAAAAATTAGTTTCCTTATACCATTCCTGCCAGCTGCATTTGGCTGAGCTGAAATGCTCTTCTTAACATCGACTTCCCAGATGTATCTTCATAACATGCAGGCAACATCATGCCATACATGAAAATCATGGATTTTATCATCAATACCCAATAAGGGATTTTGCCTTGTCCCTTCTCTTCTCCTAAATTACCACATGACAAATATATTTGTGCAGATGATATGGCTAAAGATGACTATTTAAAGAGCACCCTTTACAAGTTTCCTTAAATCCGCTCTGTGGAATGTGAATATCAAGCAGTAGCTCATATATTAACGACATACTTGAACAGTATTCTCTCAGATTATGTATGGAATGTTCTCTCAATTGGAAAAGCACTTCACATTCAAATTCTGGGAAAAATTCAAACTAACATCTCCCCAAGTGTATTCCAGATTTACAAGATTGTAAAATCTGAGGGGCACCTATGCCCCATTCTATAATGCATATACACACTAGTATTTAGACGCTGTCAACTATGCAAATGATAATGATTTCAAAAAATGCTGAATTGGAGGAATGAAATACAGTATTTAGTGAAATCTGACAGTTCATTGTGAAAGGACCGTGTGACTAATGGGGAAGCCACATATACGAAAATTTTCAGAAGTCTTAAAATTTCTTCATATGTTAGATCTTAAGGAGGGAAATCAAAGCCTGTGACAAATTAACTACCTTGGAATTGGAGCAAATGTTACTGAGTGCATGTAACTTGAAGAGAATCCTCGTGTCTATGTAGTACTTTCATCAAGTAGATATTTGCTTGATCGCCCTGTTCTGTGAGGTGAACAATGGGATTAAACTGAAGTTTTGAAGGCATAGCCTCAAACACATGTAAGACATAGGGTTTTTTTTCAATTCCTCAATCGATGTGACCCCAACAAGGCAGAAGGGAGTTTCCCACACAATCTTTCCTGTAGTAACTAAAACCAACATGATGCATTGAACAGCACGTAGATACACCCTGATGGCAATGATTCCAACTTTGAGGCCAATTGACTAAATTCAAACGATAAACAGATGAAGGGAGTTATCTCGCAGTGAGCGTGTCAGAAAGCCTATCACAGCTCAAAATTCTGCTTGTTTCACAACAACAGAAATACACATTTATCATGAAAGAGCAGGTGAGGGATTTTTTCCGCACTAATTGTATTCACTAATATGTGTAAAGTGGCAAGGTTTGGGTTGATGTGAGCGAAATAACAAGAACTATACAAATAATCTTCTTTGAAACTTCATTCGGATTCTTCCAGTAAGAAGTGTCAAGGGAGGGGCTGTGGCTGATCCAAAGAGGAGATGATGCCCAGGTCGTTCAGGGAAGGAACATACAATAATTTCGGATATGTTGGGAATCAGTGCTCACGCAGTATCACACGTATTTGCTGAACCATTTACCATTGATTAGCAGGTTAAGACGAATACGAATATTCGGAAAAATAAGCTGGTTTGGAAGACATCTTCTCTCAATATTGCTACCGTTGTTGTCCTGTTCTCCGGGAACAGTTTCAAACTGGGTTCAATTTGATATCTCAAGTTCAGGTTGAGAGAAACATTTTCAGAACCGAGATATAGGATTCTTTCCCGTTCACAGTACCCATTTTCCCAGAACGGCACAAGACTGAAATCATCCTTACCAGGTTCATTTCATGCAGTGAACATTTTGCAAGGTCCCGTGCATGAATCTAAATGTCGTAGAGACACTCCAACAAATGGCTTTCTGCATTCACTGTCTCTTTCAATAAGTTAGTTAAACATAAGAGAAAAACTGTGATTCTTTCTGGAATATGAGCCAAGAACTTGTGGAATATTTACACACATCCATCTCCCGCCTGCAAAACTTGTGTTACTTGCACACAAACCGTTGGTGTAAATTTCCTTCAAACATGTGTTTTCCAAAGTTGAGATGTCTTAAAGTATTCATTGAAGAAAAGCAATATTTTAGGAGAAATCTCTCATAGTACTTTAATAGTAGACTTCCAAAAGAAATCCTAATAATGGGTGATGAAAAATATCTACATTGGATGATGAACGTATGCTTCTGAATGTGCAAATGGGCTTGCTTCCATCCTTGAAAACCAATGTGTCCCCAGAAATGAAGCAGAATGAAAAGTGTCCCATGTCGTATTCCTCCAAACAGGGAAGTTACAGATGATGAATTTCACCTGACCTAACGCTGAAGAATGTTTCTCTGCACATAGCACACAGCATTCCTGATAGATTTTGAATTAGCTGATGTTGACTCAGCTGGGATGGGGTGATTCAATGTCTCCTTGCAAGATGTGCCTTCAAAACATGGAGAGACAGCTCAGGCCAAAAGTGAAAATCCCAGATTTTGCCATCAATTCCCAAGAAGGGAGTGTACCTCAGGTTGTTTGTTTCTGAAATGAAACACAGGGAAGCATTTGTTTCAAGAAGACAAGAATTGCAACGGGATTGCTAGCAGTATTCTTTGCTTCTTCCCTTGGATGCCTTCTGTGGACATGGCAAGATCTGGAGAAGCTGGGGGACTGAGGCTGAACTTGTGATATGGGATTTCCAAGTACTCACAGGCAGTAATTCAGTGTGCTGTGCTAAACCAAATTCGAGGATCACGTTCTCTCACCCAGCTGCAGATTGATTCCCAAGAATGAAATGTCTTAAATCCTGTGGAACACAGGGCGACCTATCTAGGATTTAGTCTCACAAGAATGTTTGTCTCGCCATAACAGCATGCCAGCTAGAAGGCTTTTGAAGATGGCTGAAGCTGAGGAAAGAAAGTCAGGATGCAGTGAAATCTTATGAAACAAGAAGACAGGCTCTTAATCCAAAGGCAAAATCCTCACGTTTTAAAACTGCCAGAGGACCGAAACATTCCTCATGTGCTTAGTTCGAAGATGGGAACAGTTCTCCAAGCCTGGGTGAAGCGAAAACAGTTATCTTCATGCTCTCCAAGGAGTCCTTCCAACGTGAGAAATTATGCTCGATTTAGACATTCAGTGGGGGGAACCTGCAGAAATCACAGTGGGTTTCAATGCATGGCCTCACTCAAAAGCTAGATATAGTACGGGTCTTCAATCACACTATTTACATGATCCCAACAAGGCAAAAGGAGTCTTCACACATACCCTTATTCTCTAGTGACAAGTACCTAAAAGCTGCATTTCACAGCCCCTCATTTTCAAGAGATATACTGTCAACAAATTTTCCAACTTAGCAGGTGATATTCCAAATGGCATATAAATAGGGGATGAAAGGAATGGACCCAATGTGAGTGTGTGAGAAAACCTATCAGAGCTTGGATACTGGATGGCTTCTCCAACAACAAATTTCTCTTATTCCTACAATGCAGAAGAAGGAAATATTTTCACATTCATTGTACTCCCAACAGGCGTCACTTATGAATGTTAGGTTTGATCTTATAGAAATTGTAAGACCCGTTCAAACAATCCTCTTTCCACCTTTCTTAGAATGGTTTGTCACAACTGGGTCTGCTGAGGGTCTGCCAGTGTATCTATGATGAGTTTCGGCCAAGGACCTACAAGACAGGAACTCAGGCTTCTTAGGGAATACGTGGAACCTCAGGGCTCCCTTGAATCTGAGATGTTGCTCCATCTAATCCATTCCATTCCTAGAGCAGAATGATAGAGGTTTGGCAGAAGAAGCTGTATAAACAGAGATCTTCTCCCAATTTTCTCACTTCTTTCACATGCTGTTAGGGAACATTTTCAAGCTAGATTCTATGTGAAAATTCGAAACATCTTGGAGAGAAATTATGTCCAACCAGGTATATAGATTTCTTTCCAAATCACAGAAACCATTTATCCCCATTTTGGCATGAGGCAATAATCATCCTTACCCATCTCATTTCGATAAGGGATCCTGTTGTAAAATTCCATGCATGTAGACCAAGCTCACAAACACATTCCTACAAATGGCTTTCCACAGTGGATGTCAATAATGTAGAGCAGTTCAACTTTTGTGAAAATTCTGATTCTTAGTGCATTAATGGACTAGGTTTTGTGGAACACTAAAATACATCTGTTTCATAAAAGACTAAATACTCTGTCTTGCTAGGAATTAATGGGCCGAATTTCCTTCAAACGTGAGTTCTACAAATATTGATTCGTTACAGGAATTATTGAACTGAAGTACAAAACGTTCAAGAGAGTACCCTCAAAGCTGAATTCTTTTTGCTATACATCCTATAGAAAACTTAATGAGAGCTGAAGAACATTATCTGAAATCGAGTATCTACAGAGGCCTATAAGAATGTGCAGATTGGCTGACTCCCGTCCCGGTAAATCAATGTGTCCCCAAAAATGCAGTGCAGTGAACACTGGCCCACATCATATTCCTCCAAATAGGGATTTTTCTGAAGAAGAATTTTGCTTAAAGATCCAATGAATATGGTTTAATGCACCAAAATACAGCTTTCCTTACAGCTTTCCTCAGAGCTGCATTTGGCTGAGCTGAAATGCTCTTCTTAATATCACCTTCCCAGATATACATTCATAACATATAGGCAACCTCATGCCATACATGGAAATCACGGTTTTTATCATAAACTCCCAATAAGGGATTTTATATTGTCCCTTCTATTCTCCTAAAAAACACTTGACAAAAATATTTGCGCAGATGTTATGGCTATAGATGACTATCTAAAGAGCATCCTTTACACATTTCCTTAAATTCACTCTGTGGAATGTGAGGATCAAGGAGAGGCTTATGAATTAATGACAAACTTCAACAGATACCTCTCAGATTACGAAGGACTGTTCTCTCTATTAGGCAAAATGCTGCACTTTCAAATTCTGGGAAATATCAAATGAACATCTCCCCAAGTGTAGTAAAGATTTTCAAGATTTTAAAATCTGAGGGGCACAGAGGCTCCTATCTATAAGTCATTTTCACATGAATCTTTATATGCTCTAAACTATGCAAATGAGAATGATTTCAAAAAATGCTGAAGTGGAGAAAGGATAGGCAGTTTGTAGTGAATTCTGACAGAACTTGTTGAAAGGCCCGTGTGCCAAAAAGAGAAGCCACATATTCAAAAAGTAGCAGAAGACATAAAATTTCCTCAATTGTTTGAACCCAAGGCGTGAAATGAAATCTGCGTTATTAGTGGAAAATATAAGACAGGGTGCATCAAAAAAGAAGAGCTTTCTCCTGTCCACGTAGTACTTTCAGCAAGAGGACATTTGCTCGATCAACCTGTTCTGTGAGGTGAACTTTGGGATTGCCCTGGCGGTTTGAATGCATGGCCTCAAACACATGAAAGATATAGGGTTTTTTCTCAATACTTAAAAAGTTGTGATCCTAACAAGACAGAAGGAAGTTTCCCACACAATCTTTCCTGTAGTAACTAAAATCAACAAGATGCATTGCACAGCACCTAGATTCACTCAGTCTGCAATATTTCCAACTTCGCAGTCTATTGCCTAAATTCAACCAAAGTAGAGATTAAGGGAGCTATCTCGCTGTGAGTGTGTGAGAAATCCTATCACAGTTCGTAGTTATTCTTGCTTTCCAACAACAGATATGCACCGTTATCACGACAGTGCTGTATATGGATTTTGCCGCATTCCATGTATTCACTAATATGTGTAAAGTGTCAAGGTTGGGATGATGTGAGCGAATTTACAAGACCTATTCAAATAATCTTCTTTGAACCTTCATTCAGATTCTTCCAGTAAGCAGTGTCAAGTGAGGGGCTGTGTCTGATCCAAAGAGGAGCAGTTGCCCAGGTCATTCAGGGAAGGAACATACAATAATTTTGGATATGTTGGAAATCATTGCTCATGCATTATCCCGCGTATTTGCTGAACTATTTGCCATTGATTCGCAGGTTAAGACGAATACGAATATTCGGAACAATAAGCTGTTTTGGAAGAGATGTTCTCCCACTTCTGCTACCATTGTTGTCCTGCTATCCGGGAACAGTTTCAACTGGGTTCAATTTGACATCTCAAGTTCAGGTTGAGAGAAACATTTTCAGAACCGAGACATAGGTTTCTTTCCTGTTCACAGTACCCATTTTCCCAGAATGGCACAAGACTGAAATCACCCTTGCCAGGTTCATTTCATGCAGTGAACGTGTTGCAAGGTCACGTGCATGAATCTAAATGTCGTAGAGACACTCCATCAAATGGCTTTCAAAATTCACTCTCTCTTTCAAAAAGTTAGTTCAACATAAGTGTAAAACTGTGACTCCTTTTGGAATACGAGCCAAGAACTTGTGGAATATTTACACACATCCTTTTCCCGACTGCCAAATTTCTGTGACTTGCAAACAAAACGTCAGTGTGAATTTCCTTCAAACATGTGTTTTCCAATGTTCAGATATCTTAAAGTATTCATTGAAGAAAAGCAATATTTTAGGAGAGATTACCATCCAAGTTGTCTTCTTTCATATTATTCTTCCAAAAGAAATCTTAATAACGGGTGATGTAAAATATCTACATTGGATGATGAACGTATGCTTCTGAATGTGCAAATGGGCTTGCTTCCATCCTTGAAAACCAATGTGTCCCCAGAAATGAAGCAGAATGAAAAGTGTCCCATGTCGTATTCCTCCAAACAGGGAAGTTACAGATGATGAATTTCACCTGACCTAACGCTGAAGAATGTTTCTCTGCACATAGCACACAGCATTCCTGATAGATTTTGAATTAGCTGATGTTGACTCAGCTGGGATGGGGTGATTCAATGTCTCCTTGCAAGATGTGCCTTCAAAACATGGAGAGACAGCTCAGGCCAAAAGTGAAAATCCCAGATTTTGCCATCAATTCCCAAGAAGGGAGTGTACCTCAGGTTGTTTGTTTCTGAAATGAAACACAGGGAAGCATTTGTTTCAAGAAGACAAGAATTGCAACGGGATTGCTAGCAGTATTCTTTGCTTCTTCCCTTGGATGCCTTCTGTGGACATGGCAAGATCTGGAGAAGCTGGGGGACTGAGGCTGAACTTGTGATATGGGATTTCCAAGTACTCACAGGCAGTAATTCAGTGTGCTGTGCTAAACCAAATTCGAGGATCACGTTCTCTCACCCAGCTGCAGATTGATTCCCAAGAATGAAATGTCTTAAATCCTGTGGAACACAGGGCGACCTATCTAGGATTTAGTCTCACAAGAATGTTTGTCTCGCCATAACAGCATGCCAGCTAGAAGGCTTTTGAAGATGGCTGAAGCTGAGGAAAGAAAGTCAGGATGCAGTGAAATCTTATGAAACAAGAAGACAGGCTCTTAATCCAAAGGCAAAATCCTCACGTTTTAAAACTGCCAGAGGACCGAAACATTCTTCATGTGCTTAGTTCGAAGATGGGAACAGTTCTCCAAGCCTGGGTGAAGCGAAAACAGTTATCTTCATGCTCTCCAAGGAGTCCTTCCAACGTGAGAAATTATGCTCGATTTAGACATTCAGTGGGGGGAACCTGCAGAAATCACAGTGGGTTTCAATGCATGGCCTCACTCAAAAGCTAGATATAGTACGGGTCCTCATTCGCACTATTTACATGATCCCAACAAGGCAAAAGGAGGCTTCACACATACCCTTTTTTGTCTAGTGACAAGTACCTAAAAGCTGCATTTCACAGCCCCTCATTTTCAAGAGATATACTGTCAACAAATTTTCCAATTTAGCAGGTGATATTCCGAGTGGCATATAAATGGAGATGAAAGAAATGGACCCAATATGAGTGTGTGAGAAAACCTATCAGAACTTGGATATTGGATGGCTTCCCCAACACCAAATTCCTCTTATTACTACACTGCAGAAGAAGGAAATTTTTTCACATCCTTTGTAATCCCAACATGGTCACCTAAGAAATTTAGGGATGATCTTATAGAAATTAGAAGACCCGTTCAAACAATCCTCTTTCCACCTTGCTTAGAATGGTTTCTTACACCCTGGTCTGCTGGGGGGCTGTCATTTTATCTATGATGAGTTTGTGCCAAGGACCATCAGGACAGTAATCCAGGCTACTCAGGGAAACCATGGAAACTCAGGGCTCCCTTGAACCTGCGATGTTGCTTCATATATTCCTTTCAATTCCTAGAGTGGAATGATTGTCTGAGATTCGGCATAAGAAGCTGCATAAAGACAGATCTTCTCCCAATTTCTCACTTCTCTTGGCATGCTGTTCGGGAACATATTCAAGCTGTATTCTATGTGAAAAATCAAAACAAATTGGAGAGAAATTATTTCAGAACCAGTATATAGATTTATTTCCAAATCACAGTAACTGTTTCCTCCATGATGGCATGAGGCAGAAATCAACTTTACCCATTTCATTTTGAAATGGGAATCTGTTGCAACATTCCTTGCATGTAGACCAAAGTCACAAACACATCCCTGCAAATGTCTTACCATAGTGTATCTCAATTATGAAGAGCAGTTCATTTGTGGAAACCCTGATTCATAGTGCATTAGGGGAGAAGGATTTGTGCAAATCTGAAATAGATCCGTTTCATAAATGGCTATCTACTCTGTCTTGCTATGAATTAATGGGGAGAATTATTTTCAATCGTGAGATCTATAAACTGTGAAACGTTACAGGATTTATTGAATGGAAGCATGAATTATTCAAAAGAGAGTACCATCAAAGCTGTCTTCTTTTGGCTATTCTTCCTATAGAAAACTTCATGAGAGCTGAAGAACATTATCTGAGTTCGAGGAACTACAGAGGCCTATAAGAATGTGCAGATTGGCTGACACCCATCCCTGTAAATCAATCTGTCCCCAAAAATGCAGTGTAGTGAACACTGGCCCACATCATATTCCTCCAAATAGGGATGTTTCTGAAGAAGAATTTTGCCTAAAAATCCAATGAATATGGTTTAATGCACCAAAATATCAAATTTCCTTACAACTTTCCTGAGAGCTGCAATTGGCTGAGCAGAAATGCTCTTCTTAACATCACCTTCCCAGATGTACCTTCATAACTTGCAGGCAACCTCACGCCATACATGGAAATCATGGTTTTTATCATCAATTCTAAATAATGGATTTTGCCTAGTCCTTTCTGTTCTCCAAAAAACCACATGACAAACATATTTGTGCAGATGATAAGGCTAAAGATGACAATGTAAAGAGCATCATTTACAAATTTCCTAAAATTCACTCTGTGGAATATGAAGATCAATGAGAAGCTCATGTATGAAGGACAAACTTGTACAGAAACCTCTCAATAAACGGATGGACCGTTCTCTCTATTAGTCAAAAATCTGCATTTTCAAATTCTTTTAAAAAGTTAAACTAACATCTCCCCAAGTGTATTCCAGATTTTCAAGATTTTGAAATCTGAGGGGCACAGAATTTCCTACCTATAAGGCATTTTCACACGAGTCTTTCTACACTGTCAGCTATGCAAATGAGAATGATTTCAAAAAATGCTGAAATGGAGGAGGGAAACGCAGTTTGTAGTGAAATCTGACTGAAAATGGTTAAAGGAGAGTGTCCCAAAGAGAAGCCAAATATTCGAAGAGTGACAGAAGACTTAAATCTTCCTGAGTTGTTTGAACCTAATGATGGAAATAATGTCCTGTGGGAGATTTACTACTTTGGAATTAGTGGCACAAGTGAGACAGGGTGCATCTAACAAGAAGTGCTTTCTCCTGTACATGTAGTCCTTTCAGCAAGTGGACATTTGCTCGATCGACCTGTTCTGTGAGGTGAGCTTTGGGATAACCCTGGGGGTTTGAATGCATGGCCTCAATCACATGTAAGACCTAGGGTTTTTTTCATTGCCTCAAATTTGGTGATACCAACAAGGCAGAAGGATGTTTCCCACACAATCTATCCTGCAGTAATTAAATGAAAAAGGAATTGCTCATCAACCAGAGACCCTCTGTAAGCAATGTTCCCAACTTCGCGCTCAATTGCCTAAATTCAACCGAAGTAGAGATGAAGGGAGCAATCTCGCTGTGATTTTGTGACAAAGGCTATCATAGCTCATAGTTATGCTTGCATCCCAACAGCAGAAATACTCCTTTATCATGACAGCGCAGGTGAGGGATATTGTCCGCACTCATTGTATTCCCAATATGTGTAAAGTGTCAAGGTATGGGCTGATGTGAGTGAAGTTAAAAGACCCATTCAAATAATCTTCTTTGCACCTTCATTCAGACGCTTCCAGTAAGAAGTGTCAAGTGAGGGGCTGTGGCTGATCCAAAGAGGAGCTGGTGCACATGTCTTTCAGGAAGGTACATACAATAATTTCGGATACGGTGAAAATCAGTGCTCATGAAGTGTCCCGCATATTTGCTGAACTTTTTGCCATTGATTCCCAGGTTACGACAAAGACTAAGATTCGGAACAAAAACCTGGGTAGGAAGAGATCTTCTCCCACTTCTGCTACCGTTGTTGTCCTGCTCTCCAGGAACGGTTTCAAACTGGGTTCAATTTGACGTCTCAAGTTCAGGTTGAGTGAAACATTTTCAGAACAGAGATATAGGCTTCTTTCCCATTCACAGTACCCATATTTCCCAGAATGGCACAAGACTGAAATCAACTTTACCCGATTCATTTCATGCAGTGAAAGTTTTGCAAGGTCTCGTGCATGAAGCTATATGTCGTAGGGAAACTCCTAGCAAATGGATTTCGGCATTCACTCTCTTTCAATAATTTAATTCACTATGAGAAAAACTGTGATTCTTTATGGAATAGGAGCCAAGATCTTTAGGAATACTGACACATAGCCGTTTCTGACTGCCAAATTTCTGTGACTTGCAAACAAAGCATCGGTGTGAATTTCCTTCAAACATCCCTTATCCAAAATTGAGTTGTGTTATAGCATTCATTGAAGAAAAGCTGTCGTTTAGGAGAGATTACCATCCAAGCTGTATTCTTTCTTAGTATTCTTCCTACAGAAATCTTCATAACGAATGATGTAAAATATCTAGTTTAAATGACGAACGTATGCTTCTGAATGTGCAAATGGGCTCACTTCCTTCCTTGAAAACCAATGTGTCCCCAAAAACGAATCACAATGAACAGTCCCATGTCATATTCATCTAAATAGGGAAGTTACAAAAGATGAATTTCACATGACCTAATGCTGAAAAATGTTTCTCTGCAGAAAACACTCAACATTCCTGATAGATTTTGAATGAGCTGCTGTCGAATCTGCTGGGATGAGGTGTCTTAATGTCACATTGCATGATGTGCCTTCAAAACATGGAGGAACATCTCAGGCCAAACATGAAAATCCCAGGTTTTGCCATCAAATCCCAAGAAGAGGGTGTAATTGAGTTTGTCTGTTTCCAAAATGAAACACAGGGAAGAATTTGTTTCAAGTGGGCAAGAATTGCAATAGGATTGCTAGTGGTATTCTTTGCCTCTTCCCTTGGAAGCGTTCTGCGGACATGGCAAGGTTTGGAGTAGCTTGGGTACTGAGGCTGAACTTGTGAAATAGCCTACCCATGAACTCACAGGCAGTAATTGACAGTACGCTCTGCTCTACCAAAATGTGGATCACGTCAACTCACACAGCTGCAGATTGTTTCTCAAGAATGAAATGTTCTAAATCTTGTGGAACACAGGTGGACCTCTCTAGGAGTTATTCTCACAAGAATGTTTGTCTCACCATAACTTCATGCCAGTTAGAAGAATTTTCAAGATGGCTGAAGTTGAGGAAAGAAAGTCAGGTTGCAGTTAAATCTTATGGAAAATGGAGACAGGCTTATATGCCAAACACAACAGCCTCAAGTTTTAAAACTGTCAGAAAACCAAAAATTTCCTCATGTGCTTAGTTCCAAGTTGGGAACAGTTTTCCAAGACTGGGTGAAGCTAACACAGTGAGCTTCATACTATCCAAGTAGTCCTTCCAGCGTGTGAAAATATGCTTGATCGAGACATTCCGTGGGGGGAAATTGCAGATTTCACAGTGGGTTCTAATGCATGGCCTCACTCACAAGCTGGAGATAGGACGGTTCCTCAATCGCACTACATACATGATCCCAACAAGGCGGAAGGAGGTTTCACACATACACATTTTTGTCTAGTGACAAGTACCTAGAAGCTGCATTTCACAGCACCTCATTTTCAAGAGACATTCTGTCAACAAATTTTCCAACTTACTAGGTGACGTTCCTAATGCTACATAAATAGGAGATGAAAGGAATAAACTCAATGTGAGTGTGTGAGAAAGCCTATCAGAACTGGGATATTAGATGGCTTCCACAGCACCAAATTTCTCTTATTCTTACAATGCAGAAGAAGGAAATATAATCACATTCATTGTACTCCCATCAAAGGTCACTTATGAAAGTTAGGGTTGATGTTATAGAATTTAAAAGACCCATTCAAACAATCCTCTTTCCACCTTGCTTAGAATGGTTTGTAACAACTTGGTCTGCTGGGGGGCTGTCAGTGAATCTATGATGAGTATGGGCCAAGGAACTTCAGGACAGGAACCAAGGATATTTAGGGAAAGCATGGAAACTAAGGGCTCCCTTGAACCTGCAATGTTGCTTCATCTATTCCGTTCCATTCCTAGAGTGGAATGATTGTCTGAGGTTTGGCTCAAGAAGCTGCATAAAGAGAGATCTTCTCCCAATTTTCTCACTTCTCTTGGCATGCTTTTGGGAACATTTTCTAGCTGGATTCTATGTGACAACTCGAAACAATATAGAGAGAATTTATTTTAGATCCGGTATGTAGATTTCTTTCCAAATCACAGAAATCATTTGTCCGCATTATGGCACTAGGCAGAAATCATCCTTACCCATTTCATTTTGATAATGGAACCTGCTGCAAGATTACATGCATGTAGACCAAGGTCACAAACAGATTCCTGTAAATGGCATGCCGCAGTGGATAACAATTATGTAGAGCAGTTCAACATTTGTGAAAGTTCTGGTTCCTAGTGCATTAGGGGACAAGGTTTTGTGGAACACTAAAATAGATCCATTTCATAAATGACTAAATACTCTGTCTTGCTAGGAATTCATGGGGTGAATTTTCTTCAAACGTGAGTTCAACAAATTGTGAAAGATTACAGGATTTATTGAACAGAAGCACGAATCGTTCAAGAGAGAATATCCTCAAAGCTGTCTTCTTTTTGCTATTCTTCCTATAGAAAATTTCATTGGAGCTGAAGTACATTATCTGAGTTTGAGGAACTAAAGAGGCCTATAAGAATGTGCAGTTGGGCTCACTCCTGTCCCTGTAAATCAATGTGTCCCCAAAAATGCATTGCATTGAACACTGACCCACATCATATTCCTCCAATTAGGGATGTTTCTGATGAAGAATTTTGCCTAAAGATCCACTGAAGATGGTTTAATGCACCAAAATTCAGTTTTCCTTACAGCTTTCCTCAGCTGCATTTGGCTGAGCTGAAATGCTCTTCTTAACGTCACCTTCCCAGATGTACCTTCATAACATGCAGGCAACCTCATGCCATACATGGAAATCACGGTTTTTATCATCAATTCCCTATAAGGGATTTTGCCTTGTCCCTTATTTTCTCCTAAAGAACCACATGACATGTATATTTGTGCAGATGATATGCCTAAAGATGACTATGTAAAGAGCATCCTTTACACATTTCCTTATATTCACAGTGTAGAATGTGAAGAACCATGAAAAGCTCATGTATTACGGACAAACTTGCACAGAAACCTCTCACAATATGGATGGACCGTTCTCTCGAATAGGTAAAAGACTGCACTTTCAACTTCTGGGGAAAAGTCAAACTAACATTTCCCCAAGAGTATTCCAGATTTTCAATATTTTAAAATCTGAGAGGCACAGGCTTTCTTATTTAAAAGATATACTCACACGAATATTTATACACTGTCAACTATGCAAATGAAAATGATTTCAGAAAATGATGAAGTGGAGGAAAGAAACACAGCTTGTAGTGAAATCTGAGAGAATATGATGAAAGGGCCGTGTGCCAAAAGAATAAGACACATATTCAAAAAGTGGCAGAAGACTTAAAACTTCCTCAATTGTTTGATCCTAAGCATGGAAATGATGGTTTGTGGGAGATTTACTAACTTGGAATTACTGGCAAATTTAAGACTGGGTGCATCTAACATGAAGTGCTTTCTCCTGTCCACGTAGTCCTTTCACCAAGTGGACCTTTGCTTGATCGACCTGTTCTGTGAAGTGAACATTGGGATTACCCTGGTGGTTTGAATGCATGGCCTCAATCACATGTAAGACATAGGGTTTACTCTCAATGCCTCAAACGTGGTGATCCCAACAAGGCAGAAGGAAGTTTCCCACACAATCTTTCCTGTAGTAACTAAAACCTAAAGATGCATTGCACAGCACCTAGAGACACTCTGTCGGCAATGTTTCCAACTTCGCCGTCAATTGCCTAAATTCAACTGAAGTAAACATGAAGGGAGCTATCTCGCTGTGAGTGTGTGAGAAAGCCTATCACAGCTCGTAGTTATGCTTGTTTCCCAACAACAAAATACTGCTTTATCATGACAGCGCAGGTGAGGTATATTGTCCGGACTCATTTTATTCCCATTATGTGTAAAGTCTGAAGGTTTGGATTGATGTGAGCGAAATTACAAGACCCATTCAAATAATGTTCTTTGCACCTTCATTTGGATGCTTCCAGTAAGCAGTGTCAAGGGAGGTTCTGTGGCTGATCCAAAGAGTAGCTGGTGCCCATGTCGTTCAGGCAGGAACATACAATAATTTCGGATACGGTGGAAATTAATGCTCATGATGTGTCCCGCGTATTTGATGAACATTTTGCCATTGATTCCCAGGTTACGACAAATACAAAGATTCGGCATAATAAGCTGGGTAGGAAGAGATCTTTTCCCAATTCTGCTACTGTAGGTTTCCTGCTCCTCGGGAACACATTCAAACTGGGTTCAACTTGAAATCTCATGTTCAGGTTGAGAGAAACATTTTTAGAACCGAGTCATAGGCTTCTTTCCCTTTCAGAGTAACCATTTTCCCCAGAACAGCACAAGAATGAAATCATCATTACCCGATTCATTTAATGCAGTGAATGTGTTGCAAGGTCCCATGCATGAAGCTAAATATCGTAGAGACACCCCTACAAATGGTTTTCCGCATTCATTCTATCTTTCAATAAGTTAGTAGAACATAAGAGAATAACTGTGATTCCCTCTGGAATAGGAGAGATTATCTTGTGGAACACTGACACACAGCTGTTTAACGACTACCAAAGTTCTGTGACTTGCAAACAAAGTGTCGGTGTGAATTCCCTTCAAACGTGTTTTCCTAAACTGATGTGTTAAAGCACTGATTGAAGAAAAGCACTCATTTAGGAGACATTACCCTCCAAGCTGTCTTCTTTCTTGTATACTTCCTACAGAAATCTTCAGAACGGGTTATGTATAATGTCCACAATGGATGATGAATGTTTGCTTCCAAATGTGCAAATGGGCTCACTTCCATCCTTGAAAACCAAAGTGTTCCTAAAAACCAAGCGCAATGAAAACTGGCCCATGATGTATTCATCCAAACATGGAAGTTACTGAAGATGATTTTCACATGATCTAACGCTGAAGAATGTTTCTCTGCACAAAATAGTCAGCATTCCTGATATATTTTGAATGAGCTGCTGATGACTCAGATGGGATGAGGTATCTTAAAGTCACTTTGAAAGACGTGCCTTCAAAACATGGAGGGACAGCTCAGGCCAAACAGGAAAATCCCAGATTTTGCCTTCAAATCCCAAAAAGGGAGTGTACACAGGTTTTCTGTTTCTGAAATGAAACACAGGGAAGCATTTGTTTCAAGTGGACAAGAATTGCAAGAGGATTGCTTGCGGCATTCATTGTTTCTTCACTTGGATATCTTCTGTGGACACGGCAAGTTCTGGAGAAGCTTCGTTACTGAGGCTGAACTTGTGAAATGGCCTTCCCAAGTACTCACAGGCAGTAATTGACAGTGTGCTGTACTCTACCAAAATCGTGAATCACGTCAACTCACCCGGCTGCAGGTTGATTCCCAAGAATGAAATGTTCTAAAACCTGTGGAACACAGGTCGACTTATCTAGCAGTTAGTCTCACAAGAATGTTTGACTCGCCATAACTTCATGCAAGCTAGAAGGCTTTACAAGATGGCTGAATTTTAGGAAAGAAAGTCAGGAAGCAGTGAAATCTTATGGAACATGAAGAGAGGCTCATATGCCAAAGACAAAATATTCACATTTTAAAACTGCCAGAAGAACGAAATATTCCCCTTGTGCTTAGATCCAAGATGGGAATAGTTTTCCATGACTGGGTGAAGCTAACACAGTGAGCTTCATTCTGTCCAAGTATTCCTTCCAGCATGTGAAAATATGCTCGATTGAGACATTCAGTTGTGGGAACTTGCCAATTTCACAGTGGGATTTAATGCATGGCCTCACTCATGACCTAGGGATAGGACAGCTCCTCAATTGCACTACTTACATGATCCCAACAAGGCAAATGGAGGTTTCACACATACACTTTTTTGTCTAGTGACAAGTACCTAAAAGATGCATTGCACAGCCCCTCATTTTCAAGAGACATTCTGTCAACAAATTTTGCAACTTAGCAGGTGATGATCCTAATTTCACATAAATAGGAGATGAAAGGAATGGACTCAATGTGAGTGTGTGAGAAATCCTATCAGAACTTGGATATTGGATGGCTTCACCAACACAAAATTTCTCTTATTCCTACAATGCCAAAGAAGGAATTTTTTTCACATACATTTTATTCCCAATTTGCATCACTTATGAACGTTAGGATTTATCTTATAGAAATTTGAATACCCTTTCAAAGAATCCTCTTTCCACCTTGCTTAGAATGGTTTGTAGCAACTTGGTCTGCTGGGGGGCTGTCAGTGTATCTATTATGAGCTTGGTTCAAGGACCTTCAGGACAGGAACCAAGGCTACTTAGGGAAACCGTGGAAACTCAGGGCTCCCTTGAACCTGCGATGTTGCTTCATTTATTCCTTTCCATTCCTAGAATGGAATAATTGACTGAGTTTTGGCATAAGAAGCTGCATAAAGAGAGATCTTCTCCCAATTTTGTCTCTTCTCTTGGTATGCTGTTTGGAAACATTTTCAAGCTGGTTTCTATGTGACACCTCGAAACAAAGTAGACAGGAATTATTTCAGAACACATATATAGATTTCTTTCCAAATCACAGAAACCGTTTTTCCCCATGATGGCATGAGGCAGAAATCATCTTTACCTGTTTCATGTTGATAAGGGAACTTGTTGCAAGATATCATGCATGAAGACAAAAGTCACAAACACATTCCTGCAAAATGATTCTCACAGTGTATCTCAATTATGTAGAGCAGATCAACATTTGTGAAAACCCTGATCCCTAGTACATTAGGGGAAAAATTTTTGTGGAATACTAAAATAGATCCGTTTCATAAATGAATAAATACTGTGTCTTTCTAGGAATAGATGGGGTGAATTTTCTTCAAACGTGAGTTCTACAAATTGTGAATTGTTACAGGATTTATTGAACTGAAGCACGAAGTGTTTAAGAGACTGTACCATCAAAGCTGTCCTCTTTTTGCTATTCTTCCTATAGAAACCTTCATGAGATCTGAAGTAAATTATCTGAGTTCGTGGAAGTACAGGGACCTATAAGAATGTGCAGATGGGCTGAACCTATCCCTGAAAATCGATGTGTCCCCCAAAATGCAGTGCAATGAACACTGGACCATTACATATTCCTCCAAATAGGGATGTTTCTGTAGATGAATTTTGCCTAAAGATCCTCTGATGATGGATTAATGCACCAAAAAATCAGCTTTCCTTACAGCTTTCATGAAAGCTGCATTTGGTTGAGCTGAAATGCTCTTCTTAACATCACCTTCCCAGATGTACCTTCATAACATGCAGGCAACCTCATGCCATACATGGAAATCACGGTTTTTATCATCAATTCCCAATAAGGATTTTTTCCTAATCCCTTCTGTTCTCCTAAAGAAGAACATGACATAAATATTGGTGCACATGATATGACTAAAGATGACTATGAAAGAACATCCTTTACACATTTCCTTTAATTCACTCTGTGGAATGTGAAGAACAACGAGAAGCTCAAGTATAAAAGACAAACTTGAACAGAATCCTCTCAGAATACGGATGGACCATTACTTTATTGGCAAAACTCTGCACATTCAAATTCTGGGAAAAATACAAACTAACTTATCACCAAGTGTACTCCAGATTTTCAAGATATTAAAATCTGAGGGGCACAGAGACTCCAATCTATAAGGCATTTTCACACAAATATTTATAAGCTGTTAACTAAGCAAATGAGAATGATTTCAAAAAATGCTGAAGTGGAGGAAGGAAAGGCAGTTTGTACTGAAATCTGACAGAAAATGTTGACAGGACTTGTGCCAAAAGGAGAAGCAACATATTGAAAAAGTGGCAGAAGACTTAAAACTCCTTCAATTGTTTAAATGTAACGAGGGAAATGAAGGTTGGTGGGAGATTAACTTCTTTGGAATTAGTGGCACAAGTGAGACAGGGTGCATCTAACAAGAAGTGGTTTCTCCTGTCCATGAAGTCCTCTCAGCAAGTGGACGTTTGCTCGATCGACCTGTTCTGTGAGGTGAACATTGGGATAAGCCTGGGGGTTTGAATGCATGGCCTCAAACACATGTAAGACATAGGGTATTTTCTCAATGCCTCAAAGTTGGTAATCCCAACAAGGAAGAAGGGATTCCCACATAATAAATCCTATAGTAACAAAAACCAAAAAGGCATTGCACAGCACCTAGGGACACTCTGTCAGTAATGTTTTGAACTTCACCGTCAATTGCCTAAATTCAACTGAACTAAACATGAAGGGACCAATCTCACTGTGAGTGTGTGAGAAAGCCTATCACAGATCATAGTTATGCTTGCATCCCAACAACAGAAATACTCCTTATCATGACAGCAATTTTGAGGGATATTGTCTGCACCCATTGTATTCCCAATATGTGTAAAGTGTCAAGTTTAGGGCTGATGTGAGCAAAGTTACAAGACCCATTCAAATAATCTTCTTTGCACCTTCATTCAGATGCTTCCAATAAGCAGTGTCAAGTGAGGGGCTGTGGCTGATCCAAAGAGGAGCTGGTGCCCAGGTCGTTCAGGCAGGAACATGGAATAATTTTGGATACAGTGGGAATCAGTGCTCACGAAGTGTCCTGTGTATCTGCTGAACATTTTGCCATTGATTCCCAGGTTATGACGAAGACCAAAATTCGGAACAAAATCTGGGAAGGAAGAGATCTTCTCCCACTTCTGCTACCGTTGTTGTCCTGCTCTCCGGGAATCGTTTCAAACTGGGTTCAATTTGGCATCTCAAGTTCAGGTTGAGAGAAACATTTTCAGAACCAAGACATAGGCTTCTTTCCCGTTCAAAGTACCCATTTTCCAAGAACAGCACAAGACAGAAATCATATTTAAATGATTAATTTCATGCAGTGAACGTGCTGCAAGGTCACGTACATGAAGCTAAATGTCGAAGAGACACTCCTAAAAATCGATTTCTGCATTCACTCTCTTTCAATACGTTAGTTCAACTAAGAGAAAAACTATGATTCCTTCTGGAATAGTAGCCAAGATCTTGCAGAACATTGACACATAGCCGTATCTGACTGCCAAAGTTCTGTGAATTGCAAACAAAACATTGGTGTGAATTTCCTTCAAACATAAGTTTTCCCAATTCAGTTGTGTTCAAGCATTCATTGAACAAAAGCATTCATTTAGGAGAGATTACTATCCAAGTTGTCTTCTTTCTTAGTATACTTTCTACAGAAATCTTCATAACGGGTGATGTAAATTATCTACATTTAATGATGGACGTATGCTTCTGAATGTACAAATGGGCTCACTTCCATCCTTGAAAACCAATGTGTCCCCAAAAATGAAGTGCAATGAAAACTGGCCCATGTCATATTCATCCAAATAGGGAAGTTACACAGGACGAATTTCACCTGACCTAACGCTGAAAAATGTTTCTCTGCACAAAACACTCAGCATTCCTGTTAGATTGTGAATGAGCTGCTGTTGACTCTGCTGGGATGACGTGTCTTAATGTCACATTGCGTGATGTGCCTTCAAAATATGGAGGGGCATCTCAGGCCAAACATGAATATCCCAGATTTTGCCATCAAATCCCAAGAAGGGGGTATACTTCAGGTTGTCTGTTTCTGAAATGAAACACAGGGAAGCATTTGTTTCAAGAAGCCAAGAATTGCAAGAGGATTGCTAGTGGTATTCTTTGCTTCATCCCTTGGATGCCTTCTGTGGACATGGCAAGATCTGGGGAAGCTGGGTTACTGAGGCTAAACTTGTGAAATGGCCTTTCCAAGTACTCACAGGCAGTAATTGACAGTGCACTGTGCTATACCTAAATCGTGGATCACATCAACTCACACAGCTGCAGATTGTTTCCCAAGAATGAAATGTTCTAAATCCTGTGGAACACAGGTAGCCTTATCTAGGAGTTATTCTCACAAGAATGTTTGTCTCGCCATAACTTCATGCCAGCTAGAAGTCTTTTCAAGATGGCTGAAGTTGAGGAAAGAAAGTCAGGAAGCAGTGAAATCTTATGGAAGATGAAGAGAGGCTATTACACCAAAGACAAATGCCTCACATTTTAAAACTGCCAGAAAACCGAAAAATTCCTCATGTGCTTAGTCCCAAGATAGGAACAGTTTTCCAGGACTGGGTGAAACTAACACAGTAATCTTCATTCTGTCCATTACTCCTTCCAGCGTGTGAAAATATGCTCAATCAATTCATTCAATGGGAGGAAATTTCAGATTTCACATTGGGTGTAATGCATGGCCTCACTCACCAGCTAGAGATAGGATGGGTCCTCAATCGCACTACTTAAATTATCCCAACAAGGCAGAAGGAGATTTCACACATACACTTTTTTGTCTAGACACAAGTACCTAAAAGATGCTTTTCACAGCCCCTCATTTTCAACAGACATTCTGTCAACAAATTTTCCAACTTAGCAGGTGACATTCCTAATGGCACATAAATAGGAGATGAAAGGAATAAACTCAATGTGAGTGTGTGAGAAAGCCTATAAGAACTTGGATATTGGATGGCTTCCCCAACACTAAATTTCTCTCATTCCTACAATGGAGAAGAAGGAAATTTATTCACATTCATTGTACTAATATCAAGGGTCACGTATGAAAGTTAGGGTTGATTTATAGCAAATAGAAGACCCATTCAAACAATCCTCTTTCCACCTTGCTTAGAATGGTTTGTAACACCTTGGACTTCTGGGGGTCTATCAGTGTATTTATGATGAATTTTGGCAAAGGAACTTCAGGACAGGGACCCAGGCTACTAAGAGAAACCGTGGAATCTCAGGTCACCCTTAAACCTGCAATTATGCTTCATTTATTCTGTTCCAGTCCTAGAGTGGAATGATTGTCTGAGGTTTGGCACAAGAAGCTGCGTAAATTGCAATCTTCTCCCAATTTTCTCCCTTCTCTTGGCACACAGTTTGGGAGCATTTTCAAGCTGGATACTATGTGACACATTGAAACAAATGTGAGAGATATTATTTCAGATCCAGCATATAGACTTCTTTCCAAATCACAGTAACCGTTTGTCCCCATGATTGCACGAGGGAGAAATCATCCTTACCCATTTCATTTTGAAAAGGGAATCTGTTGCAAGATTCCATGCATGTCGACCAAGCTCACAAACTCATTCTGCAAATGGCTTGTCACAGTGTATCTCAATTATGTAGAGCACTTCAACATTTGTGGAATCCATGATTCCTTGTGCATTGTGGGACAAGATTTTGTGGAACAGTAAAATAGATCATTTTCATAAATTACTAAATACTCTGTCTTTCTAGGAATAGACCGGGAGAATTTCCTTCAAATGTGAGTTCCACAAATTGTGAATCGTTACAGGAATTGAACCGAAGCACGAATCTTTCAAGAAAGAGTAATCTCAAAGCTGTCTTCTTTTTGATATTCTTCGTGTAGAAAACTTCATGAGAGCTGAAGTACATTATCTGACTTCGAGGAACTACAGAGGCCTATAAGAATGTGCAGATTTACTGACTTCATCCCTGTAAATCAATGTGTCCCCAAAAATGCAGTGTAGTGAACACTGGTGCACGTCATATTCCTCCAAATAGGGATGTTTCTAAGAAGAATTTTGCCTAAAGATCCTCTGATGATGGTTTAATGCACCAAAAACTCAGCTTTCTTTACAGCTTTCCTGAGAGCTGTGTTTTACTAAGCTTAAATGTTCTTCATAATGTCACCTTCCCAGCTGTACCTTCATAACATGCAGGCAACCTCATGCTATACATGGAATTCATGGTTTTTATCATCATTTCCCAATAAGGGATTTTACCTAGTCCCTTCTGTTCCCCTAAAGAACCACATGACAATCATATTTGTGTAGATTGTATGGCTAAAGATGACGATGTAAAAAGCATCCTTTACACATTTCCTTAAATTCACTCTATGGAATGTGAATATGAAGGAGAAGCATATTTATTAAGGAGAAACTTTAACAGAAACCTGTCAGATACTTATGGACAGTTCTCCCTATTAGGCAAAACGCTGCACTTTCAAATTCTGGGAAAAAGTGAAATTAACATCTCACCAAGTGTATTCCAGATTTTCAGGATTATAAATTCTACGGGGCACAGACTCTCCTATCTATTAGGCATTTTCCTATGAATCTTTATATGCTGTCAACTATGCAAATGAGAATGATTTCATAAAATCCTGAAGTGGAGGAAGGAAAGGCAGTTTGTAGTGAAATCTGACAGAACATGGTGAAAGCATCGTGTGCCAGAAGGAGAAGCCAAATATTCAAAAAGTGGCAGAAGACTTAAAACTTCCTCAATTGTTTGAACTTAAGGATGGAAATGAAGGACTGTGGGAGATTAACTACTTTGGAATTACTGGCAAAATTGAGACTCGGTGCATATAACATGAAGTGCTTTCTCCTGTACACGTAGTCCTTTCAGCAAGAGGTCATTTGTTTGATTGACCTGTTCTGTGAGGTGTACATTGTGATCACCCTGGGGGTTTGAATGCATGACCTCAATCACATCTGAGACATAGTGTTTTTTCTCAATGCCTCAAAAGTGGTGATCCCAAAAAGGCAGAATGTAGTTTCCAACACAATCTTTCCTGTAGTATTTAAAAACAAAACTTGCATTTTACAGCACTTTGGGACACTCTGTAGGCAATGTTTCCAACTTCATGGTCAATAAACTAAATTCAACCGAAGTAGAGATAAAGGGAGCTACCTCGCTGTTAGTGTGTGAGAAAGCCTATCACAGATCGTAGATAGCCTTGTTTCCCAACAATAGAAATACTCCTTTATCCCGACATCAAAGGTGATGGATATTGTCCGCATAAATTGGATACCCTATATGTGTTAAGTGTCAAGGGTTGGGTTGATGTGATAAAAATTACAAGACCCATTCAAATAATCTTCTTTGCACCTTCATTCGGATGCTTCCAGTAAGCAGTGTCAAGTGAGGTGCTGTGGCTGATCCAAAGAGGAGCTGGTGCCCACGTCATTCAGGGCAGGAACATACAGTAATTTTGGATATGGTGGAAATCCGTGCTCACGAAGTGCCCCTCATATCTGCTGAATGTTTTGCCATTGACTCCCAGTATAGGACGAATACTAAGATTCGGAACAGTAAGCTGGTAAGGAAGAGGTCTTCTCCCACTTCTGCAACCGTTGTTGTCCTGCTATATGGGAACGCTTTCAAACTGGGTTCAATTTGACATATCAGTTCAGGTTGAGTGAAACAATTTCAGAAACCAGACGTAGGCTTCTTTCCCATTCACAGTACCCATATTTCCCAGTACTTCACAAGACTCAAATCAACCTTACTCGATTCATTTCATGCAGTGAACGTTTTACAAAGTCCCATGCATGAAGCTAAATGTCGTATGGACACTCCTACAAATAGATTTTTGCATTCACTCTCTTTCAGTAAGTTAGTTCACTAAGAGAAAAACTGTGATTCCTTCTGGTGTAGGAGCCAAGATATTGCAGAACACTGACACATAGCTATTCCCCGACTGCCAAAGTTCTGTGACTTGCAAACAAATCGTCGGTGTGAATTAACTTCAAATATGTGTTTCCCAAAATTGAGTTGTGTTATAGCATTCATTGAAGAAAAGCTGTCGTTTAGGAGAGATTACCATCCAAGCTGTATTCTTTCTTAGTATTCTTCCTACAGGAATCTTCATAACGAATGATGTAAAATATCTACGTTAAATGACGAACGTATGCTTCTGAATGTGCAAATGGGCTCACTTCCATCCTTGAAAAACAATGTGTCCCCAAAAACGAAGCACAATGAACAGTCCCATGTCGTATTCATCCAAATAGGGAAGTTACAAAAAATGAATTTCACCTGACCTAATGCTGAAAAATGTTTCTCTGCAGAAAACAGCATTCCTGATAGATTTTGAATGAGCTGCTGTCGAATCTGCTGGGATGAGGTGTCTTAATGTCACTTTGCGTGATGTGCCTTCAAAACATGGAGGGACATCTCAGGTCAAACATGAAAATCCCAGGTTTTGCCATCAAATCCCAAGAAGAGGGTGTAATTGAGTTTGTCTGTTTCCAAATTGAAACACAGGGAAGAATTTCTTTCAAGTGGACAAGAATTGCAATAGGATTGCTAGTGGTATTCTTTTCCTCTTCCCTTGGAAGCGTTCTGTGGACATGGCAAGGTTTGGAGTAGCTTGGGTACTGAGGCTGAACTTGTGAAATAGCCTACCCATGAACTCACAGGCAGTAATTGACAATACGCTCTGCTCTACCAAAATGTGGATCACGTCAACTCACACAGCTGCAGATTGTTTCCCAAGAATGAAATGTTCTAAATCTTGTGGAACACAGTCGACCTCTCTAGGAGTTATTCTCACAAGAATGTTTGTCTCGCCATAACTTCATGACAGCTAGAAGAATTTTCAAGAAGTCTCAAGTTGAGGAAAGAAACTCAGGTTGCTGTTAAATCTTATGGAAAATGGAGACAGGCTTATATGTCAAAGACAACAGCCTCAAGTTTTAAAACTGTCAGAAAACCAAAAATTTCTTCATGTGCTTAGTTCCAAGTTGGGAACAGTTTTCCAAGACTGGGTGAAGCTAACACAGTGAGCTTCATACTATCCAATTAGTCCTTCCAGCGTGTGAAAATATGTTCGATCGAGACATTCCGTGGGGGGAAATTGCAGATTTCACAGTGGGTTCTAACGCATGGCCTCACTCACAACCTGGAGATAGGACGGTTCCTCAATCGCACTACATACATGATCCCAACAAGGAGGAAGGAAGTTTCACACATACACTTTTTTGTCTAGTGACAAGTACCTAGAAGTTGCATTTCACAGCCCCTCATTTTCAAGAGACATTCTGTCAACAAATTTTCCAACTTACTAGGTGACGTTCCTAATGCTACATAAATAGGAGATGAAAGGAATAAACTCAATGTGAGTGTGTGAGAAAGCCTATCAGAACTGGGATATTAGATGGCTTCCACAACACCAAATTTCTCTTATTCTTACAATGCAGAAGAAGGAAATTTAATCACATTCATTGTACTCCCATCAAAGGTCACTTATGAACATTAGGGGTGATCTTATAGAAATTAGAAGACCCATTCAAACAATCCTCTTTCCACCTTGCTTAGAATGGTTTGTAACACCTTGGTCTGCTGGGGTGCTGTCAATTTATCTATGATGAGTTTGGGCCAAGGACCTTCAGGAAAGGAACCCAGGCTACATAGAGTAACCATAGAAACTCAGGGCTCCATTAAACCTGCGATTTTGCTTCATCTATCCCGTTCCAGTCCTAGAGTGGAATGACTGTCTGAATTTTGGCACAAGAAGCTGCATAAAGACAGATCTTGTCCCAATTGTCTCATTTCTCTTGGCACGCTGTTTGGGAACACTTTCAAGCTGGATACTATGTGACAACTAGAAACAAAGGGGAGAGAAATAATTTCAGAACCAGTATACAGATTTCTTTCCAAATCACAGTAACCATTTTTCCGCATGATGGCATGAGGCAGAAATCATCCTTACACGTTTCATTTTGAAAAGGGAATCTGTTGCAAGATGCCATGAATGTAGACCAAGCTCAAAAACACATTCCTGCAAATGGCTTGTCACAGTGTAAGTCAATTATGTAGAGCAGTTCAACAATTGTGAAATCCCTGATTCCTTGTGCCTTACAGGACAAGGTTTTCTGGAACACTATAATAGATCTGTTTCATAAATGTCTAAATACCCTGTCTTTCTAGGAATTGATCAGGAGATTTTCCTTCAAACTTGAGTTCTACAAACTGTGAATCATTACAGGATTTATTGAATGGAAGCACGAATCTTTCAAGAGAGAGTACCCTCAAAGCTGTCTTCTTTTTGCTACTCTTCTTATAGAAATCTTCATGAGAGCTGAAGTAAATAATCTGAGTTCGATTAACTACAGAGGCCTATAAGAATGTGCAGATGGGCTGAATTTCATCCCTGTAAATCAATGTGTCCCAAAATTGCAGTGTAGTGAAAACTGGCCCACGTCATATTCCTCCAAATAGGGATGTTTCTGAAGAAGAATTTCGCCTAAATATCCTCTGATGATGGATTAATGCAACAAAAAAATCAGCTTTCTTTACACCTTTCATGAGAGCTACATTTGCTGAGCATGAAATGCTCTTCTTAATGTCACCTTCCCTGATGTACCTTCATAAAATGCAGGCAACCTCATGACATGCATGGAAATCATGGTTTTTATCATCAATTCCCAATAAGGGATTTTACCTAGTCCCTTCTGTTCTCCTAAATAACAACATGACATAAATATTGGTGCACATGATATGGCTAAAGATGACTATGAAAGAGCATCCTTTACACATTTCCTTAAATTCACTCTGTGGAATTTGAAGAACAAGGAGAAGCTCATGTATAAAGGACAAACTTGAACAGAAACCTCTCAGATTATTGATGTACCGTTCTCTTTATTGGCAAAACCCTGCACCTTCAAATTCAGTGATTAAGTCAAACTAACATCTCCCCAAGTGTATTCCAGATTTTGAATATTTTAAAATCTGAGGAGCACAGAGACTCCAATCTCTAAGGCATTTCCACACGAATCTTTATGAGCAGTCAAATATGCAAATGAGAATGGTTTCAAAAGATGCTGAAATGGAGGAAGGAAAGGCAGTTTGTAGTGAAATCTTACAGAACATGATGAAAGGACCTTGTGCCAAAAGGAGAAGCCACATATTCAAAAAGTGGCAGAAGACTTAGAAATTCTTCAATTGTTTGATCGTAAGGAGGGAAATGAAGGTCTTTGGGACATTAACTACTTTGGAATTAGTGGCACAAGTGAGACAGGGTGCATCTAACAAGAAGTGCTTTCTCCTGTCCACGTAGCCCTTTCAGCAAGTGGACATTTGTTCGATCGACCTGTTCTGTGAGGTAAGTTTTGGGATTACCCTGGGGGTTTGAATACATGGCCTCAAACATATGTAAGACCTAGGGTTTTTTCTCAATGCCTCATACTTTGTAATCCCAACAAGGCAGAAGGGTGTTTCCCACACAATCTTTCCTGCAGTAATTAAACCAAAAAGCCATTGCAGAGCACCTAGAGACACGCTGTCAGCAATATTTCCAACTTCACGGTCAGTTGCCTAAATTCAACAGAAGTAGAGATGAATGGAGTTATCTAGCTGTGATTGTGTGAGAAAGCCTATCACAGCTCGTACTTATGCTTGCATCCCAACAGTAGAAATACTCCTTTATCATAACAGCGCTTTTGAGGGATATTGTCTGCACTCATTGTATTCCCAATATGTTTAAAGTGTCAAGGTATGGGCTGATGTGAGTGAAGTTAAAAGACCCATTCAAATAATCTTCTTTGCACATTCATTCAGATGTTTCTGGTAAGCAGTGTCAAGTGAGGGGCTGTGCTTGAACCAAAGAGGAGCTGGTGACCATGTCGTTCAGGAAGGAACATACAATAATTTCGGATACGGTGGAAATCAGTGCTCATGAAGTGTCCCGCATATTTGCTGAAATTTTGCCATTGATTCCCAGGTTACGACAAAGACTAAGATTCGGACAAAAACCTGGGTAGGAAGAGATCTTCTCCCACTTCTGCTACTGTTGTTGTCCTGCTCTCCAGGAACGGTTTCAAACTGGGTTCAATTTGACATCTCAAGTTCAGGTTGATAGAATCATTTTCAGAACAGAGATATAGGCTTCTTTCCCATTCACAGTACCCATTTTTCCCAGAATAGCACAAGACTGAAATCATCCTTTTACTGGCTTTCCGGGTTCACTCTCTCTTTCAGTAAGTTAGTTCAACATAAGTGAAAAACTGTGATTCCTTCTGGAATAGGAGCCAAAATCTTGTGAAACACAGACAAGCAGCCGTTTCCCGACTGCCAAAGATTCTGTGACTTGCAAATCAAAGCATCGGTGTGAATTTCATTCAAACATACGTTTTCCAGAACTGAGATGTGTTAAAGCATTCAATGAAGTAAAGTACTCATTTAGGAGAGATTACTCTCCACACTGTATTTTTCCTTAGTATTCTTCCTACAGAAATCTTCATAACAGGTGATGTATAGTGTCTACACTGGATGATGAACGTATGCTTCTGTACATGCAAATAGGTGCTCTTCCATTCTTGAATACCAATGTGTCCCCAAAAAAGAAGCGAAATGAAAACAGGCCCATGTTGTATTCCTCCAAACAGGGAAGTTACAGAAGATGAACTTCACCTGACCTAACACTGAAAAATGTTTCTCTGCACAAAACACACAGCATTCCTGATAGATTTTGAATGAGCTGCTGTTGACTCAGCTGGGATGAGGTGTTTTAAAGTCACTTTGCCATATGTGCCTTCAAATCATGGTGGGACATCTCAGGCCAAAGAAGAAAATTCTAGATTTTGCCTTCAAATCCCAAGAAGGGAATTTACCTCAGGTTGTCTGCTTCTGAAATGAAACACAGGGAAGCATTTGTTTCAAGAAGTCAAGAATTGCAAGAGGATTGCTAACAGTATTCTTTGCTTCTTCCCTTGGATGTCTTCTGTGGACATGGCAAGATCTGGAAAAGCTGGGGTACTGAGGCTGAACTTGTGAAATGGCCTTTCCAAGTACTCACGGGCAGTAATTGAAAGATTGCTTTGCTCAACCAAAATCGTGGATCACGTCAACTCATCCAGCTGAAGATTGGTTCCCAAGAATGAAATTTTCTAATACCTGTGGAACACAGGGTGATCTATCTAGGAGTAAGTCTCTCAAGAATGTTTGTCTCGCCATAACTTCATGCCAGCTAGAAAGGCTTCTCAAGATGGCTGAATTTGAGGAAATAATGTCAGGATGTGGTGAAATCTTATGGAACTTGAAGCCAGGCTCGTATGCCAAAGACATAAGCCTCAAATTTATAACTTTCAGAAGAGCAAAATATTCCTCATGTGCTTAGTTCCAATATGGGAACAGTTTTCCAAGAATGGGTGAAGCTAACACAGTGAGCTTCATACTGTCCAAGTAGTCCTTCCTGAGTGTCAAAATATGCTCAATCGAGACATTCAGTTGGGGGAACTTGCAGAATTCACAGTGGGTTTTAATGCATGACCTCTCTCACAAGCTAGAGATAGGACGGGCCCACAATCGCACTACTTACATGATTACAAAAAGACAGAAGGAGGTTTCACACATGCACTTTTTTGTCTAGTGACAAGTACCTAAAATCTGCATTTCACAGCCCCTCATTTTCAAGAGATATTCTGTCAACAAATTTTCCCACTTTCCAGGTGACATTCCTAATGGCACATAAATAGGTGATAAAATGAATGGACTCAATGTGAGTGTGTGAGAAAGCCTATCAGAACTTGGATATTGGATGGCTTCACCAACACAAAATTTCTCTTATTCCTACAATGAAGAAGAAGGAAATTTTCTCACATTCATTTTACTCCCATCAACGGTCACCTATGAACATTAGGTTTGATCTTATAGAAATTAGAAGACGCATTGAAACAATTGTCTTTCCACCTTGCTTAGAATGGTTTGTAACACCTTGGACTGCTGGGGGGCTGTCATTTTATCTATGATTAGTTTTGACCAAGTACCATCAGGACAGGATCCCATGCTTCTTAGGGAAACCATGGAAATTCAGGGCTTCCTTGAACCTGCTAATATAGCTTCATCTATTCTGTTGCATTCCTAGAGTTGAATGATTGTCTGAGATTCACATAAGAAGATGCATAAAGACAGATCTTCTCCCAATTTTCTCACTTCTCTTGGCATGCTGTTCGGGAACATTTACAAGCTGGATTCTATGTGACAAACCAAAACAAAGTGGAGAGAAATTTTTTCAGAACAAGTATACAGATTTCTTTCCAAATCACAGTAACCGTTTGTCTCCATGATGGCACGAGGCAGAAATCATCCTTACCCTTTTCATTTTGAAATGGGAATATGTTGCAACATTCCATGAATGTAGACCAAAGTCACAAACACATTCCTGCAAATGGCTTACCACAGTGTATCTCATTTATGAAGACTAGTTCAACATTTATGAAAACCCTGATTCCTAGTGCATTAGGGGACAAGATTTTGTGCAACACTGAAATAGATCCCTTTCATAAATTACTAAATATTCTGTCTTGCTAGGAATTGATGTGGAGAATTTTTTTCAAACGTGAGTTCTGTAAACTGTGAATCATTACAGGATTTATTGAACGGAAGCACGAATCATTCAAGAGAGAGTACCCTCAAAGCTGTCTTCTTTTTGCTATTCTTCCTATAGAAAACTTCATGAGAGCTGAAGTACATTATCTGAGTTCGAGGAACTACAGAGGCCTATAAGAATGTGCAGATTGGCTGACTCCCATCCCTGTAAATCAATGTGTCCCCAAAAATGCAGTGCAGTGAACATTGGCCCACATCATATTCCTCCAAATAGGGATGTTTCTGAAGAAGAAATTTGCCTAAAAATCCACAAAATATGGTTTAATGCACCAAAAAATCAACTTTCCTTAGAGCTTTCATGAAAGGGGAAATTGGCTGAGCTGAAATGCTCTTCTTAACATCACCTTCCCAGATGCACCTTCATAACATGCAGGCAACCTCATGCCATACATGGAAATCACGGTTTTTATCATCAATTCTGAATAAGGGATTATGCCTAGTCCCTTCTGTTCACCAAAAGAACCACATGAGAAATATATTTGTGCAGATGATAAGGCTAAATTTGACAATGTAAATAGCATCCTTTACACATATTCTAAAATTCAGTCTGTGGAATGTGAAGATCAATGAGTAGCTTATGTATGAAGGACAAACTTGAACAGAAACCTCTCAGATTATGGATGGACCGTTCTCTATATTAGTCAAAAACCTACAGTTTCAAATTCTTTTAAAAGTCAAACTAACATTCTCCCCAAGAGTATTCCAGATTTTCAAGATTTTGAAATCTGAGGGGCACAGATGATACGACATATAATGCATTTCCACACAAGTATATATACACTGAAAATTATGCAAATGAGAATGATTTCAAAAAATGCTGAAGTGGAGGAAGGAAAGGCAGTTTGTAGTGAAATCTGACTGAACATATTGAAAGGAGAGTGTGCCAAAGCAGAAGCCGCATATTCAAAAAGTGGCCGTGGACTTAAATCTTCCTCAGTTGTTTGAACCTAAGGATGGAAATAATGTTTTGTGGGAGATTTACTACTTTCGAACTAGTGGCAAAAGTAAGAATGGGTGCATCTAACATGAAGTGCTTTCTCCTGTCCACATAGTCCTTTAAGCAAGTGGGCATTTGCTCGATCGACCTGTTCTGTGAGGTGAGCTTTGGGATAACCCTGGGGGTTTGAATGCATGGCCTCAATCATATGTAAGACCTAGGGTTTTTTCTCAATGCCTCAAAATTGGTGATCCAAACAAGGCAGAAGGATGTTTCCAACACAATCTTTCCTGCAGTAATTAAACCAAAAATTCATTGCAGAGCACCTAGAGACAAGCTGTCAGCAATGTTTCCAACTTTACAGTCAATTGCCTAAATTCAACCGAAGTAGAGATGAAGGGAGCAATCTCGCTGTGATTGTGTGAGAAAGGTTATCACAGCTCATAGTTATGTTTGCATCCCAACAGCAGAAATACTCCTTTCTCATGACAGCGCATTTGAGGTATATTGTCGGCACACATTGTATTCCCAATATGTGTAAACTGTCAATGTATGGGCTGATGTAAATGAAGTTATAAGAACCATTCAAATAATCTTCTTTGTACCTTCATTCGGATGCTTTCAGTAAGCAGTGTCAAGTGAGGGCCTTGGCTGATTCAAACAGGAACTGGTGACCATGTCGTTCAGGAAGGAATATAAAATAACTTTGGATACGGTGGAAATCATTGCTCACGAAGTGTCCTGTGTATTTGCTGAACTTTCTGCCATTGATTCCCAGGATACGATGAATAATAAGATTCGGAACATTAAGGTGGGTAGAAAGAGACCTTCTCCCACTTCTGTTACCGTTGTTTTCCTGTTCTCTGGGGATGCTTTCAACCTGGGTTCAATTTGACATCTCAAGTTCAGGATGAGAGAAACATTTTCAGAACCGAGACATAGGCTTCTTTCCCATTCACAGTACCCATTTTTCCCAGAACGGCACAAGACTGAAATCATCCTTACCCGATTCATTTCATGCAGTGAACGTGTTGCAAGTTCCCGTGCATGAATCTAAATGTTGTAGAGACACTCCTACAAATGGCTTTCCGCATTCATTCTCTCTTTCAATAAGTTCGTTCAACATAAGAGAAAAACTGTGATTCCTTATGGAATAGGAGACAAGATCTTGTGGAACACTGACACACAGCCGTTTCCTGACTGCCAAAGTTCTGTGACTTGCAAACAAAGCTGTGGTGTGAATTTCCTTCAAACATGTGTTTTCCAAAATTGAGATGTGTTAAAGCTTTCATTGAAGAAAAGCACTCATTTAGGAGAGATTACCCTCCACGCTTTCTTCTTTCTTCGTATTCTTCCTACAGAAATCTTCATAACGTGTGATGTAAAATATCTACATTGGATGGTGAACGTATGCTTCTGAATGTGCAAATGGGCTCGCTTCCATCCTTGAAAACCAATGTGTCCCCAACAACCAAGTGCAATGAAAACTGTCCCATGTCGTATTCCTCCAAACAGGGAAGTTAGAGAAGATGAATTTCACCTGACCTAATGCAAAAGATTGTTTCTCTGCACAAAACACTCAGCAATCCTGAAAGATTTTGAATGGGCTGCTGTTGACTCAGCTGGGATGAGGTGTCTTAATGTCACTTTGCCAGATGTGCCTTCAAAACATGGAGGGACAGCTCAGGCCAAACATGAAAATCCCAGATTTTGCCATCAAATCCCAAGAAGGGAGTGTACCTCATTTTGTCTGTTTCTGAAATGAAATACACGGAAGCATTTATTTCAGGTAGACCAGAATTGCAAGAGGATTGCTAGCAGTATTCTTTTTCCTTCCTTTGGATGCCTTCGGTGGTCATGGCAAGATCTGGAGAAGCTGGGGTACTGAGGCTGAACTTGTGAAATGGCCTTTACAAGTACTCACAGGCAGTAGTTGACAATGTGCTGTGCTCTACCAAAATCGTGGATAACATCAACTCACCCAGCTGCATATTATTTCCTAAGAATGAAATGTTCTAAAACCTGTGGAACACAGGTCGACCTATCTTGGAGTTATTCTCAGAAGAATGTTTGTCTTGCCATAACCTCATGCCAGCTAGAATATTTTTCAAGATGGCTGAAATTGAGGAAAGAATGTCAGGATGTCTTGAAATCATATGGAACATGAAGACAGGCTCGTACACCAAAGACAAAAGCCTCACGTTATAAAACTGCCAGAAGACCGAAAAATTCCTCATGTACTTAGTTCCAAGTTGGGAACCGTTTTCCACAAGTGGGTGAACCTAAGACAGTGAGCTTCATACTGTCCAAGTAGTCCTTCCAGCATGTGAAAATATGCTCGATCGAGACATTAAGTGGGGGGAACTTGCAGAATTCACAGTGGGTTTAAATGCATGGCCTCACTCATAAGCTAGATATAAGATGTTCCTCAATCGCACCACTTACATGATTCCAAAAAGGCAGAAGGAGGTTTCACACATACACTTTTTTGTCTAGTGACAAGTACCTAAAAGCTGCATTTCACAGCCCCTCATTTTCAAGAGACATTCTGTCAACAAATTTTCCAACTTAGCAGGTGACATTCCTAATGGCGCATAAATAGGAGATGAAGGGACTGGGCTCAATATGAGTGTTTGAGAAAGCCTATCAGAACTTGGATATTGGATGGCTTCCCCAACACCAAATTTCTCTTATTCCTACAATGCAGAGGAAGGAAATTTTTTCACATTCACTTTACTCCCAAGATGCATCACCTATTTGCGTTAGGTTTGATCTTATGGAAATTAGATGACCCGTTCAAACAATCCTCTTTCCACCTTGCTTAGAATGGTTTGGAACAGCTGGGTCTTCTGATGGGCTTGTCAGTGTATCTATGATGAGTTTGGGCCAAGGACCTTCAGGAAAGGAACACAGGCTACTTAAGTTAAACCATGGAAACTCAGGGCTCGCTTGAACCTGCAATGTTTATTCCTCTATTCTGTTCCATTCCTCGAATGGAATGACTGTCTGAGATTCGGCACAAGAAGCTGCATAAGAGAGATCTTCTCCCAATTTTCTCACTTCTCTTGGCATGCTGTTCGGGAACATTTTCAAGCTGGATTCTATGTGACAACTTGAAAAAAAGTGGAGAGAAATTATTTCAGAACCGGGATATAGAGTTATTTCCATTTCATAGAAAGTATTTTTCCCAAGATGGCACATGGTGGAAATCATCATTACCCTTTAGATTTCCATAAGGGGACATGTTGGAAGTTTCCGTGCTTGTAGATGATGGTCACAGAGGCTTTCCTGCAAACGGCTTGCCACAGATTTTCTTACTTTTTGAAAGGCAGATCAACATGTGGGAAAAACCTTATTCCATGTTCAGTAGAGTCAAAGTCTTTGTGGACCACTGAAATGGACCCGTTTCCCAAATGCCTAATTTCTCTGTCTTGCAATGAAGCAGTTGGGGTGAATTTTCTTCAAACGTGCCTTCTCCAAACTTGAGAATTGTTAAATGATATATTGAACTGAAGCATGACTTGTACAGGAGAGAGAACACTAAAAGCTGTCTACTTTGTGCTATAGTTCCTACAGAAATATTCATGACAGCTGAAGGAAATTATCTGAAGTAGATGAAGAAAATAAGCCTATGAGAATTTGCAAATAGGATCACATTAGTCTCTGAAAATCAATGTGTCCCCGCAGAGGAAGTGCATTGAAAATTGGCACATATGATATTCCTACACTTAGGGAAGTTTCTGAAGGTTAATTTAACAAAATGTAAGAATGAAGAGGGTTTATTTTCACCAACAACACATTGTTCCTAATAACTTTCCAAAGAGCTGCTTTTGGCTGAGGTGAAATTCAGTTCTTAGTGTCACATTCCAAGATGGACCTTCATAAAATGCAGGGAAACTCAGGCCAAACATGGAAAACCCTGTTTTATCATCAATTCCCAGTAAGGGAGATTCTCAAAACACTACAGTTCAGTAAAAGAGCAATATGTAAAGCATTTGTGTGCAGCTGATATGAACTGAAGATGACTTTCTAAAGAGCATTTTTGCACCTTTCTTTGTATTCTATCTGTGGACAGTGAAGATCAAAGGGAAGATGATGTACTTAGGATGAAATTAAGCAGAAGAGTCTCACATTATGGACAGACCTTTCTTCCCATTAGGCAAAAATTATGCACTTCCAATATCTGGGATAAAGTCAATTTAACCTCTCCTCAAGGTTGTTGCATATTTGCAATTTTTAAAATCTGAGGCGCCAAGAGCCCCCTAACTATGAGATAATTTCACATGATACTTGATCTCACAGTCAACTGATGCTAAAGAGAATGCATTTGAAGATGTTTGAAGTTGAGGAACAAAAGGCAGTTTGCATAAAATTTCCAGAACATTGTGATAGGGTCATGTGCCAAAGAGAGAAGCCACATATTCAAAAAATGGTGGAAGGCTGAATACATCCTCAGCTGATTGTGCCTAAAGGGGGAAGAGAAGTGCTGTAGAATATTCACGCTTTGTGAATTAGAGCCAAAGGTAAGACTGGGTGCATCTAATACAAAGTGCTATCTCCTGTTAAATATCTTTTCAGGAATTGGAAGTTTGCTCAATTGACACGTTCAGTGAGGTGAACATGGAGATTTCACTGGGAGTTTGAAAACACGGCCTCAATCACTAGTAAGACATAGGATTTTTTCACAATCCCTCAAACTTTGTGATGCCCACAGGGCAGAAGGAAGTTTCCTACACACCATTTTTTCTCTGGTGATAAAAAACAACAAGAAGCATTGCGCATTACTTCTTCTTCAAGAGACAAAATGTTGTCAACATTTCCAACTTCACGGATATTTGCCTAAAGAAAACCGAGGCAGAGATAAAGTGACTTACTTCACTGTGAGAGTATGAGAAGGCCTATCAAAGCTTGCACTTCCAGTTGCTTCCCAACAACACAAACACTCTATTATCACCACAGCACACGTGAGGGTCATTGTCTGCACACATTTTATTCAAATTACTTGTCAAGTGCCTATGTTTGGATTGATATGAGCGAAATTACAAGACACTAATCATACAATATTTTTGCAACTTTTTTTGGATGCTTCCAGTAAGCAGTGATAACTGAGGTGATGTGGCTTTTCCAAAGAGGAGCTGGCACCAAGTTCATTCACTGAGGGAATATATATCTATTTGGGAATCCATGGCACTCTCCTATCACGATGAGGCCTACAAAGTTGTTGCATATTTTCCACTTAATTCTCAGGGTGGGACGATTGTCTGAGATTCAGAATAAGAAGCTGGTTAGGAAGATATCTTCTCCCCCTTCAGCCACCGTTTTTGGCATGCTCTCCAAAATTGTTTCAAGCACGTTTCAATGCACAAATCAAGATCATGCTTAGAAAAATTGTTTCAGAACCAACACATAGGCTTCTTTCCCATTCACAGAAACCCATTTTTCACAGAAAGGTACAAGACAGGATTCATCCTAATGCATTCATTTTGAACAGTGAACAGTTTGGATGGTCTCATGAATGGAGCCAAAGTTCATAGTGACTCTCTTACAAATGGCTTTTCTCACCCACACTCTATTCCATATAGTTACTTCAGCAAAAGACAGAAACTGTGATTCCATGTGGAATAGGAGCCAAGATATTTGGGACACTGACACACAGCCATTTTAAAACTACCAGAATCCTCTGACTTACAAATCATGTGATGGAGTGAATTTCCTTCAAACTTGCAGTATCCAAAATTGAGAATTTTTATAGCATATACAGAACCAAAGCACTCATTTAGTAGAGGTTACAATTCACGTTGTCTTCTCTCTTGTTATACTTCCTACAGAAATTTTCTTAAAACTGGAAGAGATATATCAAATCTGTATGATGAAGAAAGTCCTTTCCAAAAGTCCAATTGGACTCACTAGGATCCTTGAAGATCAATGTGTCCGCAAAAAGGCAATACAGTGAAAACTTGCCCATGATGTGTTCCTCCAAATAGGGAAGTTAGACAATGAGAATTTGACCTGAACTGATGTTGAAGAGAGGTTCTCTGCACCAAACATTTGGCATTCCTCATAGATTATGAAAAAGCTGGTGTTGACTCATATGAGATGAGGTGCCTTAATTTGAATTTGCCTAATGTACCTTCAAAACATGGAGTGGTAGCTCAGGCCAAACATGCAAATCGCTGCTTTTGCCATCAATTCCCATGGAAAGAGTATCCTACGGCCCTTCTTTTCCTGAAATGAAAGTAAGGGCAAGCATTCAATTGAAGTGGACCCAAATTGCAAGAATATTGCTAGCAGCATTCTTTGCTTCTTTCCTTTGATGAATTCTGTGGACATTGCATAACCTGGAGAAGCGGGGTACTGTGGCTGAAAATGTGAAAAGGCATTTCCAAGTACGCACGGACAGACATTATCAGCGTGCTGTGCTCTACCAAATCCTTGGATCACAACAACTCGCCCAACCACAAATTGTTTCCCAAGAGTGAAAGATTCTAAAATCTCTGGTACACACTGCATCCTATCTAGTATATAGTCTCACAAGAATCTTTGTCTCACCATAAATTCATGCCAGCGAGAATGACTTTCAAGATGGCTGAAGTTGAGGTAGGAAAATCAGGTTGAAGGGTAATCTTCTGGAACATGAAGAAAGGCTCGTATGCCAAAGACAAAAGCCTCACTTTGAAAAATTGGCCGAAGACTGAAAACTTCCAACAGTGCTCAATTCCAAGATTGGAACAGGTTTCCAAGACTTGTTTCAGGTAACCAAAAATGCTTCATTCAGTCAAAGAAGTCCTCTCAGCACATGGAAATTTGTGCAATCGAGATGTCTAGTGGAGGGAGCAGCAAGAAATCAAAGGGGGTTAAATGCGTGGCCTCAGTTACAAGTTAGAGATTGAATGGTTCCACTATCGCACAACTTATGTGATCCCAACAAGGCAGAAGGAGGTTTTTCACACACCCTGTTTCCTCTAGTGACTTACACCGACAACATGCATTGCACAGCCCCTCATTTTCAACACACATTCAATAGAAATTTTTTCCAAATTCACAGGAGACTTGGCTAAAAACACTACAAAAGAAGATGAAGGGAGCAGACACAATGTGAGTGTGTGAGAAGGACTAACAGAACTTTGACTTTGGCTTGCTTCCCCAACTGAAATATTCTCTTATCCTGTCAACGTTGTTGAATGAAATTTTTTGCACTCATTACATTTCCAATATGCGATATCACAGAACATAAGGGTTGACCTGACAGAAATTAGAAGAACCATTCAAACCATCCTCCTTCCACCTTGATTAGAATGCTTTGAATGTGCAGTGTCTGCTGAGGTGCTGTATGTGTTTCTATGGTTAGTTGGACCCAAGGCCATTCAGGAAAGGAACACAAGCTACTTAGTGAAAACATGGAAACTCAGGGCTCCCCTGAGTCCTGTGATGTTGCTCTCCCTTTCCTGTTTGGTTCTCAGAGTGGAAAGATTGTCTAAGATTCAGCACAAGTAGCTGGGTAGGGGGATATCATTTCGCACTTCCTTCATTTCTTTTCACATGCCGTCCTAGAACATTTTAAATCTGGGTTCCATTTGACAACTCCAGACAAGGTTGAGAATAATTTTTTCAGAACCGGGACACAGGGTTCTTTCCATGTCACAGAAATTGTTTTTCCCATGATGGTGCAAGGCAGAAATCATTGTTACCCATTAGATTTCCATAAGGGAACATGTTGGAAGTTTCTGTGCTTGTAGATGTTTGTCATAGAGTCTTTCCTGCAAAAGGCTTGCCACAGATTTTGTTACTTTTGTAAAGGCAGTTCAACATGTGAGAAAACACTTATTCTATGTGCAGTAGAGTCAAAGGCTTTGGGGACATCTGAAATGGACCCATTACCAAAATGCCCAAATTCTCTATCTTGCAATGAAGGAGATGGGGTGAATTTTCTTCAAACGTGCATTCTCCAATTTGAGAATTTTTAAATGATATATTGAACTGAAACACGACTCGTAAAGGAGAGAGTACACGTAAAGCTGTCTACATTTGTGTTATAGTTCCTACAGAAATATTCATGACAGCTGAAGGATATTATCTGAGGTCAATTAAGAAAACAGGCCTATGAGAATTTGTAGATAGGATTACTTTTGTCTCTGAAAATCAATGTGCACCCACAGAGAAAGTGCAGTGAAAATGGGCACACATCATATTCCTACACTTAGGGACATTTCTGAAGGTTAATTTCACATAATTTAACAGTGAAGAGGGTTTATTTTCACCAAAAACTCATTGTTCCTTATAGCTTTCCAAAGAGCTGTTTGGCTGAGCTTAAATGTGGTTATTTGTGTCATCTTCCCTGATGTACCTTCATAAAATGCATGGAACCTCAGGCCAAACATGGAAAACCCTCCTTTTATCATCAATTCCCAGGAAGGGAGTATTCCAAATCCCTTCAGTTCTGTAAAAGAGTTATATGTAAAGTATTTGTGTGCAGCTGATATGAAGTCAAGATTACTTTCTAAAGAGCATTCTTTGCTCCTTACTTTGGATTCTATTTGTGGGCAGTGAAGATCAAAGGGAAGATGATGTACTTAGGATGAACTTGTGCAGAAGAGACTCACATTACGGACAGACATTTCTTCCTGTTAGGCAAATATTATGTGATTCCAAAGTCTGGGATAAAGTCAATTTATAATCTCCCCAAGATTATTGCATATTTGCAAGTATTCAAAAACTGAGGGGCACAGAGCCCCCTAAATATGAAATAATTTCCCATGATTCTTGATCTCACAGTCAACTGATGCTAAAGAGAATGCATTTGAAGATGTTTGAAGTTGAGGAACAAAAGACAGTTTGCATGAAATCTTCCAGAACATTGTGTTAGGCTCGTGTGCCAAAGAGACAAGCCACATATTGAAAAAAGTTGGAAGGCTGAAAACTTCCTCAGCTGATTGTGACTAAAAGGGGAAGAGAAGGGCTGTGGAATATTCACTCCTTGTGATTTCATGCCACAGGTAAGACTGGGTGCATCTAACACAAAGTGCTATCTCCTGCCAAATATTCCTTTCAGCAAGAGGATGTTTGCTCGATCGACATGTTTAGTGAGGTGAACATGGAGATTTCACTGGGGATTTGAAAACACAGACTCAATCACTATTAAGATATAGGATTTTTTCTCAATCCCTCAAACTTGGTGATCCCCACAGTGCAGAAGGGGGTTTCCCACACACTATATTTCCTCTGGTGACAAAAATCAACAAGATGAATTGCACATTAGTTACTTCTCAAGAGACAAACTGTTGTCAATATTTCCAACTTCACATTTTCCTAAAGAAAACCGAGGCAGGGATGAAGTGATCTACCTAACTGCGAGAGTGTGAGAAGGCCTATTAGAGCTCGCAGTTCCGGTTGCTTCCCAAAAACACAAACACTCCATTATCATGACAGCGTATATGAGGGTCATTGTGTGCACACATTGTATTCCCATTACTTGTCAAGTGCCGACGTTTGGGTTGATATGAGCCAAATTACAAGACACTAATCATACAATATTCTTTGCACTTTTTTTGGATGCTTCCAGTAAGCAGTGATAACTGAGGTGTTGTGGCTTTTCCAAAGAGGAGCTGGTGCGAAGTTCATACATTGCGGGAATATATATCAATTTGGGAAACCATGGAAATGACTGCTCATGACGAGGCCCATGAAGTTGTTGCATATATTCCACATAATTCCCAGGGTGGGACGATGTCTGAGATTCAGAACAAGAAACTAGAGAGGAAGACATCTTCTACCCTGTCAGGCACCGATGTTGGCTTGATCTCTAAAATTATTTCAAGCTCTGTTCAATGCACATATCAAGATCATACTTAGACAAACGGCTTCAGAACCGACACATAGGCTTCTTTCCCATTCCCAGGAACCCATTTTTCCCAGAAAGGCACAAGACAGTTTTCATCCTAATGCGTTCATTTCAAGCAGTGAACAGTTTCGATGATCCCATGAATGGAGCCGAAGTTGGTAAAGACTCTCCTACAAATGATTTTTCTCACCCACTCTCTCTTCCATAAAGTTATTTCAGCATAAGACAGAAAATGTGATTCCATGTGGAATAGGAGCCATGATATTGTGGGATACTGACACACAGCCGTTTTAAATCTGATAGGATAAACTGACTTGCAAAATATGTGATGGTGTGAATTTTGTTCAAACTTGCCTTATCCAAAATTGAGAATTTTGATAGGATATACAGAACCGAAACACTCATTTAGTAGAGGTTACAATTCATGTTGTCTTCTTTCTTGTTATAATTGCTACAGAAATCTTCTAAACAGCTGAAGAGAAATATCAAAGCTGTATGATGAAGAGAGTCCTTTCTGAGAGTACTATTGGGCTCACCTGCATCCTTGAAGATCAATGTGTCCCCAAAAAGGCAATGCAAGGAAAATTTGCCCACGTTGTGTTCCCCCAAATAGGGAAGTTATAGAATGGGAATTTGACATGAACTGGTGCTGAAGAGTGGTTATCTGCATCAAACATGTGGCGAAACTCATAGATGTTGAAAGAGCTGGTATTGACTCATATGAGATGAGGTGCCATAAAGTCAATTTGCCTGAAGTACCGTCACAAAATTGAGTGATAGCTCAGGCCAGACTTGAAAATCACTGCTTTTGCCATCAATTTCCATGGAAAGACTATCCCAAGGCCCTAATTTTTCTGAAATGAAACTAAGGGCCAACATTCATTTGAAGTGGACCCAAATTGCATGATGTTTGCTAGCAGCATAATTTGCTTGTTTGCTTTGATGCATTCTGAGTTCATTGCAAATCTGGAGAAGCTGGGTACAGTGGCTGATAATGGGAAAAGGCCTTTCCAAGTACGGATCGACAGGCCTTACCAGCGTGCTGTGCTCTACCAAACTGTTGGATCAAATCAACTTGCCTGACCACAAATTCCTTCCCAAAAGTGAAAGATTCTAAAATCTCTGGTACACACTGCATCGTATCTAGGATATAGTCTCACAAGAATCTTTCTCTCATCATAACTTCATGCCAGCTACGATGTCTTTAAAGATGGCTGAAGTTGAGGAAGGAAAGTCACCTTGAAGTGTAATCTTCTGGAATATGAAGAAAGGCTCATACACCAAAGGCAACAGCCTCACATTTGAAAACTGACAGAAGACTGAAAACTTCCAACTGTGCTCAATTCCAAGATTGGAACAGGTTTCCAAGACTTGTTTCAGGTAATCAAAATTGCTTCATTCAGTCAAAGAAGTCCTCTCAGCACATGGAAATTTGTCTGATCAAGATGTTCAGTGCAGGGAGCTTCAAGAAATCAAAGGGGGTTTAAATGTGTGGCCTCAGTTACAAGTTAGAGACTGAATGGGTGCAATATCCCACCACTTATTTGATCCCAACAAGGCAGCAGGAAGTTTCTCACACACCCTCTGTCCTCTAGGGACATATAGTGACAAAATGCATTGCACAGCCCCTCATTTTCAACAGACATTCTATAGATATTTTTTCCAAATTCGCAGGTGAATTGGCTAAAGACACTACAAGAGGAGATGAAGCAAGCAGGCGCAATGCGAGTGTGTGAGAAGGCCTAACAGAAATTTGAGTTTGGCTTGCTTCCAAAACAGAAATACTCTTATCCCGACAACGTTGTTGAAGGAAATTTTTTCACACTCATTGTATTTCCAATATGCAATATCACAGAACATCAGGGTTGATCTGACAGAAATTAGAAGAACCATTCGAACCATCCTCCTTCCACCTTGATTAGAATGCTTTGTTACTATTGTGTCTGCTGAGGGTGTGTAAGTGATTCTATGATTAGTTGGAGACAAGGCCATTCAGGAAAAGGACACAGGCTGCCTAGGGAAAACATGCAAACTCAGGGCACACCTGAGGCCTGCGAAGTTGCTCCCCCTTTCCTGTTTGGTTCCCAGAGTGGAAACATTGTCTAAGATTCATCACAATTATCTGGGTAGGGAGATATCTTCTCCCACTTCCATCATTTCTTATCACATGCCATCTTGGATCATTTTAAAACAGGGTTCCATTTGACAACTCCAGACAAAGTTGAGAGAATATTTTTCAGAACCAGGATATAGGGTTCTTTCCATGTCACAGTAAGTATTTTTCCCATGATGGCTCAAGGCAAAAGTCTCCGTTACCCGTTAAATTTCCATAAGGAGACATGTTGGAATTTTGCATGCTTGTAGTTGATGGTCACAGAGGCTTTCCTGCAAATGGCTTGCCACAGATTTTCTTATTTTGCAAAGGCAGATCACCATGAGAGTAAACCCTTATTCGAACTGCAATAGAGTCAAAGGCTTTGGGGGCCACTGAAATGGACCTGTTTCCCAAATGCCTAAATTCTCTATCTTGCAATGAAGGAGATTGGGTGTATTTTCTTCAAAAGTGCCTTCTCCAAATTTGAGAAGAGTTAAATGATATATTGACCTGAAGCACGAATCGTTCAGGAGAGAGTAAACTAAAATCTCTCTACATTTGTGGTATAGATGCTCCACAAATGTTTATGACATCTGAAGGAAATTATCTGAGGTCATTTAAGAAAATACGCCTATGAAAATTTGCAGATACAATCGCTTTCATCTCTGAAAATCAATGTGTCTCCGCAGAGGAAGTGTAGTGAAAATTTGCACACATATTATTCCTACACTAAGGGAGGATTCTGAAGGTTAATTTCACAAAATGTAACAATGAACAGCGCTTATTTTCACCAACACGTCATTGTTCCTAATAGATTTCCAAAGAGCTGCTTTTGGCTGAGCTGAATTGCAGTTCTTAGTGTCAACTTCCCAGATGTACCTTCATAAAATGCAGGGAACCTCAGGCCAAACATGGAGAACCCTGCTTTTATCATAAATTACCAGGAAGGGAATTTCCCAAAACCCTTCATTTCTGTAATAGTGCAATATGTAAAGCAATTGTTTTCAGCTGATATGAACTGAAGATGATTTTCTAAAGAGAATTCTTTGCACCTTATTTTGGATTCTATCTGTGGACAGTGAACATCAAAGGGAAGATGATGTAGTTAGGATGAACTTGAGCAGAAGACTCTTACATTATGGTTAGACCTTTCTTCCCATTAGGCAAAAATTATGCGTTTCCAAATTTTCAGATAAAGTCAATCCTCTCCCCAAGGGTATTGCAAATTTGTAAGTATTTAAAATCTGAGGCACATAGATCCCCCTACATATGAGATAATTTCACATGATACTTGATCTCGCAGTCAACTGATGCTAAAGAGAATGCATTTGAAGATGTTTGAAGTTGAGGAACAAACGGCAGTTTGCATGAAATTTCCAGAACATTGTGATAGGGTCGTGTGCCAAAGAGAGAAGCCACATATTCAAAAATGATGGAAGGCTGAATATATCCTCAGCTGATTGTGCCTAAAGGGGGAAGAGAAGTGCTGTGGAATATTCACTCCTTTTGAATTAGAGCCAAAGGTAAGACTGGGTGCATCTAATACAAAGTGCTATCTCCTGTCAAATATTCCTTTCAGGAAGTGGAAGTTTGCTCAATTGACACGTTCAGTGAGGTGAACATGGAGATTTCACTGGGAGTTAGAATACATGGCCTCAATCACTAGTAAGACATAAGATTTTTTCTCAATCCCTCAAACTTGGTGATCCCGACAGGGAAGAAGGAAGTTTCCCACACACTATCATTCCTCTGGAGAAAAATAACCAATAAGATGCATTGCAAATTAGCTCTTCCTCAAGAGGCACTCTGTTGTCAATATTTCCAACTTCATGGACATTTGCCTAAGGAAAACTGAGGCAGAGTTGAAGTGACCTACCTCACTGCGAGAGTGTGAGAAGGCATATCAGAGCTCGCAGATCTGTTTGCTACTCAAAAACACAAACACTCAATTATCAGGACAGCGCACATGAGGGTCATTGTTTGCACACATTTTATTCTGAGCACTTGTCATGGGCCAACTTTTGCATGGATATGAACGAAATTACAGGACCCTAATAATACAATCTTCTTTGCAACTTTTTTCGGATGCTTCCACTAAGCAGTGATAACTGAGGTGTTGTGGCTTTCCAAAGAGGAGCTGGTGCCAAGTTCATTTATTCCAGAATTATATATCTATTTCGGAAACCATGGAACATACAGCTCACGATGTGGCCTGCAAGGGTGTTGCATATTTTCCAATTAATTCCCGAGGTGGAACGACTGTCTGAAATTCAGAACAAGAAGCTTGTTAGGAAGATATATTCTCCCAATTCAGCTGCCGTTGTTGGCATGCTCCCCAAAATTATTTCAAGGTCTGTTCAATATACATATCAAGATCATGCTGAGACAAAATGCTTCAGAACCGACACATAGACTTCTTTCCCATTCATGGAAACCCATTATTCCCAGAAAAGGCACAAGAAGGATTCATA